>NC_030429.2:6802585-7000085 GCF_001660625.3 Ictalurus punctatus
GGTTTCATTTGTCATGTGTATATTGTTGGCCATATAGGCAAGAGCGCCATCTACAGCAGCCGGCATTTACAATCCACAGCCTAGAGCAGGTGCTCAGATGTGCCTTCATAGTGCTGTTTTCATGATGTATACACACATTTGTTTAAAATATATAAATTAACCTTTTTCCCCCAGATATAGTGTATAAAATATTCTTTGAAATGTGTCTAGGAACACCAATGGGGGAAAATTCTCAATCAGGTGGTTGATAAATGCAGGCTGCTGTAGGTGGTGCTCTTGGTTAAGTCTCGTTCTAATGCAGTGTGTGTGTGTGTGTGTGTGTGTGTGTGTGTGTGTGTGTGTGTGTGTGTGTGTGTGTGTGTGTGTGTGTGTGTGTGTGTGTGTGTGTGTGTGTGTGTGTGTGTGTGTGTGTGTGTGTGTGTGTGTGTGTGTGTGTGTGTGTGTGTGAGAGAGAGAGAGAGAGAGAGAAAGGATTTACGTGAGTCTGTAAAACCCCATAACCGACATAGCATGTCCGTAGGTGATACGGTGGCGTTTGGTGAATTCCCTACAGAAACTATTTTTTCCTTCATGTACCTACTCAACAGTTACTGTAATGTTCCTCTTTTGTGAGCTTTCACATTTCCACTTGTCCATACCATGTGTGCACCTTTATTATGTTATCGGATATTATGGGTGTTTTCACAGCCTGCATGTGGTTATATGACCATTTGTGCCTGTTTTCCTATAGGATGCTGTCTGCTTTATTGAGGTGTGTGTGTGTGTGTGTGTGTGTGTGTGTGTGTGTGTGTGTGTGTGTGTGTGTGTGTGTGTGTGTGTAAATATATAACTGTTACCACCCTGACACCCTGATTATTTTCCAGCATTCCTATGGTGTTTCTTTCCAGGGAAATTAATTATTTTATTAATGAACCCATTGCATATTTTATCCATTTATAGTTACATTTACCCATCACTTACATATAGCGGAAATGACAAAGCGCGGACACTAGAAACTCCTTCCATATATGTTAAATGAACATATAGGTTTACATATAATCATCACGCTGACTCAGTTGTTTTCAGTTAACATAAGTCTGTATTAAGTTGAGTGTTATTGAATAAAATCAGTACTATTTAAGCTGAACAGCTAAAAGAAACTTTATTTGCCATGTGCAATAATACAGTGTGTATTCATACGTTCTCTAAACGATTTTAACCAGTTTGTTTTTAAATGACTTGATATGCTATTCAAACCATCATTTCTATTGTAGATACTCCACATGATCTAAGTGTGCCACCTACACATTATTCTTTGTGTTTTTACTCAGAATAAATGAGGGGTGGACAAGGCTGCATAATTGTTCAGAGGAGTGCACAGTTGATTGACAAAGAGCACAATGGCTCTGATAGGGTCGGGGAGAAGGTTGCTGCACCACTCTCCATACATACCTGCCAACATCACCGGTGGCCGAGTCATTTCTGAGCTCAGCCGAGCAGAAAGCCAAACCTTTGTGCGGATGAAAGAATGCACACACAAATGCACTCACAATCGCACTCGGTTTTACTCTTCACTAAGCTTTGAAGAAATGTGTTTACGCAAAATGGAAATGTGCTGATTAAATTTCTGCACATCTGTTGATGGGAATTTGTCATACTTGGTTAAAGGAAAGCCTTTATGTGGTGACTCATGTTGATATTATCTCTCTACTCTATTTATAGTCTGTAAAAATACAAAAAAAAAAAGATTGTGTGGCTGTATTGTTGAAAAAGTCTACAAAAGAGATTTAAAACCATACTTATCGATTGGGAAAAGATATGAGCTTTACGTCATAGGACATCATGTGACTCTCAATTGAAGTACTTGTGTTGCTCATCCTCACTGTTGGCTGAATGATATCGCATGGCTTATCTGGTACTGTACATCATTGGTTTAATCTGAATGACTATGTGTCCTCATGGGACATAATTAATCTTGCACTGCTTCAGCGGTCCAAGGTATTGCTTAGGGACCAGTACTACGACCCAACCTATAGCAATATATGATGCTGTTTTTGTACCTCATCAGGAAGTATGGCTTGGGTTACTATGCAGATGATTCTCTAACCTATACAGATGCAAAAAAAATTTACACCCACCACTAATGTTCTCAACAGTTTTCTCCAAGCCATGGACACAAAGTCATGATAGCTCTGTGGTTAAGGAGTTGAGCTACTGATTGGAAGGTCATAAGGTCGCACCACCAAGCTGCCACTGTTGGACCCTTGAGCAATCCTCTCTTAATCCTCAACTGCTCTGTTGTATGTTTCAGTTCTAAGTCGCTTTAGATAAAACTGTCAGCCAAATACTTTAAGTGTAAGCACTATGTTTTTCAACTAAACTGCATAAGGATAACAGTGATTTTAAGCTACTTTACTTTCCCTTCGGATAGCACCCAGATATTCCCCTTGCTTAAGTATGTAATCTTGGAGTTATCTTTGATAGTCATTTGACATTTTATCCACATATTAAGGTCAACCTAGACTTTATAAACCACGTTCCTTTTTAAAGAGTGCAGGCACTAGATAAAGTTAGAATACAGTCAGTCAAGTCAAGTACGCTTTACTGCCACTAAATTGGTGGCTATTACTTTAAGAAACAGAAGATGAAGGTCTCATTGATAAAATCTGAATTAGTATTAAACCAGTGACAGACCAGTGATGTTATTGCATCATTAAATGTAATAGCCTACCAAGTTTCAATATACAAATGCTGACTGTGCAACACCTGGTAACTAAGGCAAGGGGTTGGGCACTTTCAGGGTTGCGGCTGTTTCCAATTTGTATACTAGTAGAATTTGTGTTGAAAAAGAATCTAAAGAATAAAAGTAGATCTTAACTGGCCAATTTAGGAGAACGTCTTAAACAAAATAAAGGCCATGTTAATGTTAATGTGACACTAGCTCGTTGCAGTAACCCTCCCAGCCACCAGATGTCTCTGGCTCCTGAATATTGAACAGCACTTCCTTGGTGGTGGGCTTCCTGATTTTACTTGCTGTTTCCAAGAGTATATAAACCCTGTTTGTCTTTTGAAGCCTTGCTTCAAAAAGACTGAGAGCATAGGGTCCATGTGTCTCCTTAGATATAAGTGTCACTATGAGTTTTTCTGACTGGATACCATTATGATATGATGAAGCATTTCCATCCTGATGGCAGTGAACGCAGGATAGAAGTAAAATAGGATGAGAGTTCACTAAATGGTGTGATGTAAATCATATGCTATGACCTTCACAGTTACTAATTCTCAACTAAATTGAACATGTATGGGTAAACCCGATAAATCAGAATCCATTGCCTGAGTTCACATTACAATGAGAATAAAATAAGATGAGGGCGTTGTTGATGTCCTACTGCACAGAAACAAAAATCCAAATGCTGACATGTTATCTCGATTTTCTTTTAGTTGTCTATTAACTACAAAATTGCTAATTTTATTGAATGTACATTAAAATACAAATGAATATACATAGACTAAATGAGTATTTAGATGCTTTTTATCTATGAAATCAGCAACACTATACACTTTTTGATTGTGTTATTTATTACGTGCATTGGGCTTTTGTTTACGAGTTTATAGTGCTGGCCGCTACCACGTCAGCTAATCACTGTCAACATTCATTTATTAGACATTACATTATCTGTAGCAATGAGGTCAACTCTACCCTAACTCTTAGTTGAGTAACTCCTTAATAAAAACTTAGTTTTGTGAATTGGTTTTAAGATGAAACACTGAGTTAGGAAATTTTAGTGCCAATTATTATTCTTTATGAATGTTACTCTAAGATTTATTGATGAGGGTAAAAGTGTAGGCACTTCTGTGTTGTTTATTGGAAAAAAAAATTTCTTGTCCCATCACAGCAGGCAATGTAGAATTTTAGGATTTTCAAAACACGAGTAGGGGGGCCGCAGTGGCTTAGTGGTTAGCATGTCTTCCTTGCACCTTCAGGGTTGGGGATTTGACTCCCATCTTCCTGTGCTTTGGAGGTTTCCTCCGGTTACTCCGGTTTCCTCCCCAGTCTAGAGACATGCTTTGTAGGCTGATTGGCATTTCCAAATTGTCCGTGGTGTGATTGTGTGTGAGATTGTGCCCTGCAGTGAATTGGCAACCCGCCAAGGGTGTCCCCCACCTAGTACCCTGAGCCCCTTGGGATATTCTCTAGCTTCCCCGTGACCCTGTCTGGGATAAGCGGTACAGAAAATGGATGGATGGAAAACACAAGTGACATTTTACAATATTGCAAATATATATTTTATCATTCTTGTCATATTTCCATGTTTACACTCTTTTATTTAATTGCCGAATTCTGAAAGCGTTCTGTAATGACTAATTCATATGTTTACAAGATGCTTATCGCTTCAGACTATTTTTTTCATGTACTATACACAGCCCTGGCTTCCTGTTTATACACATATTGCTATAAATATTCTCATTTTTGCCTCTAAAGCAGTTCATGACCCAGCCCCTTCCTGCCCTTGTGACCTAGTCAAGTCCTACAGTGTGTTCAATTAGCTGGTTCCCCTATCCTCCTGCAGCTCTGCAGCACGGTTGAGAAAAACTTCTTGGGATATTGAATATTCTGCCAGAAACGGGCCAGTAATGTGTCAAGTCTCGACAGTTTTAAGATGGTAAACATTTTTTTCAGAGCAACGCTTTAATGATGTTGTGTTTTTATTATTATCTGCAAGGGTATGCCTGCATTATACTTGCATGTTTTGCTTAATGTAGCTCACAGTCTTTTTTAAATTTATAATTAAAAGTAAATTATTATCATTATTATTACCAGGTTACCTATGTGTAGTTTCACAGTTTCTTCCCATCTCCATGTGGGTTTCCATCTGGGTTCCTGTCGCCTCCCCAAAACATGCAGTTAGGCGTATTGATAACCCTAAATTGCCAGAGAGAGAGACAGACAGACAGAGAGAGAGACAGACAGACAGACAGACAGACAGAGAGAGAGAATGTGCATGTTGCCCTGGAATGGATAGGTATCCCATCCCAGAGTGTATTCCTGCTCATGCCCAGTGGTCCCAGGATGACTCCATGATCCTGACTAGGATAAAGCAGCTACCGGTACTAATGATGATAAAATAAGCAAATTAATTATTATATTTGTTAAATCTGTGCCCACAGTTAATAAACCATCCAAAAATTCTTCTGTTCTGGAGCTAGCCTCTTTGCATTATTAAATCCTTGCCAGATTTAGTCATGAATATAATCTAACATGCTAGGTGTTCCTGAGCACCTTCATTAGCAGGATCAGGTGTATTCGGGGTGGAAGGAAATTGCCTCAGTAAGGTAGATATGCAGGTGCAGTGTGGATATAAATATTATAGAGAACAGCATGTGTATTTGTCAATTGTCACTTTTGCTTTCTTTTTGCACCAATGAGGTTCAAACCTGACATAGAACAGCGCCAGCAAAGGGCTGAGCTAGCACATCAATCTGTTTATCCTACTGCACATTTGACTGTATCATGAAGCACTGTGCAAAAGAACAGAAACAACAGGAGAGAGGACAGTGCTTTCCTTCAGCACAGTATACAACAATACAGTCTTTTGTTACTGAGCGTATCACTTTGGTAAATCCCATCATCTTTTCTTCAAAGCATAGGAGCAGGTGTGTGTGTTTTTTTTATGAAACAGAGCCTGCTTTATGTGCTCTCCCAAGAGCTGGTAAATGAGGTTCAGAAGAAGCAATTTTCCTGTAAGATCTTCCCCACATCAGGTGTTTTTAGATGTGTGCTAGCAGCTTGTGATGTGTGTTCACCATTCTATGTATTGTACAGAGGATGTAACCGCTATTCTTATCCCCAGTCATGAGAGAAACTCTCATGGCAGCTGTTAAATATTTACTCTGATAATAAGGCAATCTGAAATAGTATATACCAGTGGTTTTCAATCCTGGTCCTGGGGCACTGCACATTTTGTATGTCTTTCATATCTGACACACTGGGCTCAGTTCATGAATTTCTCTCCTAACGAGCTGATGATCTGAATCAGGTGTGTTAAATAAAGGAGCCGTACAAAATGAGCAGAGCAGTGGGTCCCCCAGGACCAGGATTGAAAACCACTGGTATATACCGTTTACAGTTATACCTGTTACATTAGTATGACAAAATATACAATTTGTAGAATTTTGCTTAGCTATAGCTTATTATAATACCAAGCTGTTCTACATGATGTCCCATTTTTCCTGTACAGTCAGTGGATACCACATATTCCTTGTCCAATGTATTTATTGTATTTGTTTTATTGAAAAACTAAATTTAATTTTCCTACCTTCATTTGTCTAAGCTTAATAGTCTTGCAAGGCAGACATCAACCTGTAGCATTTGCCAGTCTTCTAGCATTTGCAGCCATTTACTAGGATTTGCTAGATTGGCAGGACTTACTAATTCTTTGTTTCAGATGCATTTGGTTTTTGATACATACAGAGGATGCAACAGCTTCCCTTTACCTCCAACCAACCCTACCCATTCATTAAAACTGTTTATTTATAGGAAGTTTAGGGGAAAGGGGGTGGAGCTAAGCAGTTTTTGTCTCTCTGGGGGCGGGGAGCCAAATTCCAGGCTGTAAAAATGCTAACACAGAAGCACAAGACAACCGATTAAAAATGACAGTGTTGTCAATAAGATTTCTTTGAAACTGTACGATTATTATAGGTCTACCAATACATTAAAAATAAAAACTGCATTTAAAAATATGCTTGTGAATCATAGATCATAGTTAAACCCCCTCCATCCCCCTACCCACAATCCCTTTGGCCATTACTGTCGGAGAATGTTATATCGTGTTCCAGCGTCTCTCCATCATGGACTCTGGAGTCCGTTCGTGTAGCCGTGGAAGTGCATGTTGTTTTGCCAAACCAGGCTTTACACTCCAGTGACTTTATTCCCCAGGCTGTGAATGTTCTCATATGTAGCAGTCTAAAAATAAAGTCACATTAGATGCCTTCACCCATGAATTGTGCTTCACCTTAACTTCCCCAATCCTGCTGGGAGCAAGCCATCTATAGAATTGGGTCACGCTGCTGCCGCACTGAAAAGAGAGAAGTGCTTTTGTATGGGCCTATTTTTAGAGAGACATAAAGTATACAAAACCTTGCCCTCTTAGGATGTGTCCTTGTTTGCATGCTTTAAGGTTGTTCTAACAAAATAGTGTTGGTTGTGTCCTCTGTGCTCAGACAGTGTGATTACACAGCTGTGATAAATGTAATGTGTGGGAACTCTCTGGGAGATTCTTTAGGTCACAGGTTAAAGCACTGCTGGGTGGAATGCAGGTCTTAAGGGGGTTTATGATGTTTGCTGAACTCTCAGTTCGTTGAATTGGAATTGTTCGACTGATCAGACAGATAAAAGAAGTAGCAACAGTAAGAATGTGCAGCAGACTGCCCCAAACTCTGCAAACACACTAAGGTCAGTGGTTACATAAGTACACACTGCAGTGCTTTAAAAACAGACATATTTGCCTTTCTCTTGAATGGCCTCCTGGGAATGCTCGCCGCTGTGGCCTACATTGTGCCATTGTACATCCTCGCCTCAAATCTGTTATAGTGGCTTTTTCATCTTATCTGAATCATCAGTCTATGCTGGACTCGTTAGTGCACATGACAGCCTGTTTCATGCCTGTTTCATGCCTTCTGAAAGTAATGCAGGGTTTTATCAGGACGACTTCAAAAAAATTAAGTGCATCTGACACAAAGCATTAGATTTTTAAGGCTCTATTTCAGGGGGAAAACAATCCTTATAAGGTTGTTTAATCAGTCTTGCACTTTAAAATAGCAGCTATAAAACGGACGGCAATATTTACATAATAATTCTGTTTCCATGACCAGTCAGACATTTTGCATTCAAATGTTTGACATTCTTTGTTAATGAAGCAGTCTTTCCAATAATTATTATTTACTCTTTAGAACATAACTTGAGCTAACACTTTAGAGTGAAATTTTTGTAATTTTTAACATAGTCAGTCAAGGCATGATTGGTGACTACTGGCATCATGCAAGGCCCTGTTTACACTAGTGCGTTTTCGTTTTAAAATGTATAACTGTTGCTACGGTTAGGCCTGTCGTCTACACTACTCCGGCGTTTTCCACCCTTGAAAACGGAGACTTTTGGAAACGCAAAAGATCCCATTTTAGTTTGAAAAGGCCGGGCTCACGTTTCAGTGTAAACAGACCAAAACAAAGACTTTTGAAAACGAAGGCATGGCTTCGCCACCATTCGTCCCCTGATTCTTCCCTGATTCGTCAAGCCCCTACCATATGACCTGGCTTTGTCGTCATTCTTAGCAGCCATTGTTCAATTAAATTCTGTATACTATAATACTGCACCTGCCTACATGCACAAGGGGCAAGCTATGATTAGAGCAATCGCCAACAAATCTCATTTCGAGCGGCGTAAGCCCAACATGCAACACCAGCAATCATGCTCATTGTTGTGCCTGCCGTAACTAGCAACCAACTTCCTGTTTATACTTTTACGCGCATGCTCAGTGTGCATGAATGGTCATGTGACGTGCGTATTCGGTCACGTAGTGTGGACGGAGATCATTTCTGAAACACAGCGGAAACGCCAGTGTGGATGAGGATCGTTTTCGATTTAAAACGTTGTTTTTTAACTACAACACACTGGTGTAAACGGGGCCCAAGGCACAGTCGTAAAGCATTACACACTAGACTACACACATTAGACTCAGTTACAATGCATAGCTTAAATTGTGGAGCAATTATTTTGGATGATAGCATAGCTCCAATTTGATTTGCATTTTTCATATTTATTCATTCGTCTTCAGTATCCTCTTTATCTTGGTCAGGGTTGAGGTGGATTCGGAGCCTATAGTATTACTGAGCCAAACAATATATTTTGTTTAGTAAACAATAAGTTTGTAAAGCACTTATTGAAGACTAATGAATGAGACAATTATTATTATTATTATTATTATTATTATTATTATTATTATTATTATTACTACTACTACTACATAGGCATGGTCTAGTACTGGTTTATATTTAATGCAAGTGCAGTATTTTTCATGGCAGCCTCCATTTTGCTGGAAATTATTATCCTCATCATCAGAGTTGTTTACCCAAATTGCTTTCTAAAAATGGATTTTTTCATGGGAAACAATAATCAGCTGTACAGTCTTGGATGATGTAGCAGTATTTTGGGAAATGGTTTTAGATTACACAGCATGTACCAGTTCTCTGAAAATTCTCAGCAGTTCTTTTGGCAGAGCTTTATGATAATGATTATTATTATTTTTTTTGTTACCTGCCTGTTGTGCAGTGGGGGCCGGCGAGCTCCCAAGAGGACATTGCGGTGCTAGATTTAGCCTGCTGTTTACTGCCTTCTTTGTAGTTATAGAATTTTTGAGACCTCCTTACAAAGGGTCTTTGTAACATAATTCAAGGCTGGTTTTCAAACACTGAAATGTTTGCACAGCTTAGTTCTGCAGTGGATGTTTGTTGCTAAGTAATCAGGCCCTCGGCCCCAATATGTCTCATGCACATTGAAGTAAAAAAACAACAACAAAAAAAAAAAGGAATTCAACTCAAATTGTAGCGTTGACCACATGACCCATAATGTTCTAATCTTGTTTTTTTTTTGTTGTTGTTGTTGTTGTTTTGTTTTCATTTGTAATTTAGAAATAACACTTCAAGGGCTGACTCTGAAAATTACTCATAGTTTACATTCTTAGAGTTGGAGGACAACTTGGAGCTTTGTATATTCAGATATTTTGATGGCAATTCATTCTTTAGGACGTGGTTTGGGCTTTAACTCGAGCCTTTTTTTTTCTTCTTCTTCTTTTTCCATATTGTCCTATAAGCGATTCACACAGCAGTGTTTTAGTGTTCAGATGCCCTCTGAAGTAAGCCCTTCATTATTTGAGAGTTGCACATCCTTCTTGGAGCTCTGAATGTCACAGGCAGCAGGAGTTCTGGACACATTCGGTCACTTTTCACACTTTTTGAAATGTGTCCAACTGGCACCTGAAGTAACAGCTGCCTGTCTTGGAATTGGCACAGTCCACTGCAGAACCATTAGGAGTTTGTCCTAAATTGTGTCCTAGAAAAATGTATGTGTCTGGATTCTAGGACCCATTATTATTTGTGCTCTTTGTTAATTCAGTTAGTAATAATAGTAAGAATACTAACAAGAACAGTTGAATCCAAAAAATAACCATCAGACCAATAGGAATATAGCAGTGGGATGTGGGGCTGTAGTTAGGGAGGGAGAACTCAGGGTGTTTGGAAGGAGTAAATACAGTTCTCTCGCGCGCTCTTGCTCTGGTCTCTGGCTCTGGTCCCTCTCCCTTGATGCTGCTTGCTTGTTCTGATGATAGAGGGCATCTGTCTGCAAATGGCACTGATGTGATGAGATGAGTCAGATTGGACAGGCAGCACTTCAGGAGCATGCCCAAAGGGTGCTGCATTAGCATTTCATCCATTCAAACATGACATGGCTTCCCTTCGCACCGTCCTTCAAATGCCAATCCATCCACGTCTAATCTGCATTATGATTATTATTCATCAGCTAAATCCTACATTTATCGCCCTGCACATGGAAGTGATCTGAACGGCAATAACAGGTTCAGTGGGACATTTTTAATATGGGGAATTGTGAACCTATTTAGGCCATCAAAATGCTAATAGCAAGTCTCGGTTTTATATTTAATCCTAAGCATGATTGACAAGCACGGCATTAGATTAATAAAAATAAGATTTGTGAGATTGTGTTCATTATGTTCACATGAATCTTAACTGTTGGGTGTTTATATGATTTACCGGCTCAATATGAACCGCTGTTGCATCTATTTATACAGCCCTCACTCAATTTGTGTAATCGCAGTAAACCAACTCATACAGGTTTTCATTTTTCAATAGGAACATATTCATCCCTATTAAGTATCACCATGGGGCCTCTTTGGATTTGTGGAAGACAGAAGGCAGATGTAGCATTTAGGCCTGACATGTGAATGGGCCATGTGGATCAGAGAGGATTAATGGGGAAGTTTGTCTGATGGCTGCTTTGATTTATCTTTGCAGGGAGTTGTGTTATTGCAAGCCGCATGGTGCATTCTGCTTATTTCCAAGCATAATGAGGTTGGGTAATGACTGACACAGGCAGCAGTTCTTGGGCAAGAAAATCAAATTGAAAGTTTTTGAAAGAACCTTTAGTTGACGTGCTAAATAAGCTTGAGGTGTAAAAGTAATTTCGACTGTAAAGTAATTCTAAAGGCTAATTGGATCAATAGAGTGTAGTATATGAACTGGAGATTTGAGGCTTCTTGGGTAATTTGAGGATTAGGAGTATATCAATGAAGAGAGACAGTGTAAGGATGGAACAGCAGTTCTAGGTACAGAGGTTGGTTCAGGCTTATTTAGGCTGGGATTTCTGAGTACTGGGGGAATTGGATTTATTTGTTGTGGGAGTATTGGAAAGGCCAGAATAACAGAAGCATTCATTTGTTTAATGGTTCTGAAAAATACTGAGTGTTTGGTAGGCTTAGTCCTAAGGTTATCTGAGAACACTCAAAAACCGTGTAGAATACACGCCATTTGAGACACATATGAGTGCGTGCAGTTTTTATTACTATTCGAAGTATACAGGGTATTTAAAAGAGTTATTTCTCCTGTGATCCATCAATCCGAGGATATTTAAAAGATCTAAAAAGAAAATGTTTTGGGGCTAGGCAGGCTGCGTTTAGCTTTAAATCTGAAGAAAAAAAATCATAATATGTTAATGGGATTTGTTTCTATCGCGTTGATGGGGTATGGAAAGCTGAAGAATGAGTGAGTTGAAGGTTTGATAGTCTACATAATAATAATAAAATATAATTAACCTAGAGCTGTGTAAAGTCATACTGAAGTGAATGACTCTAGATTGAATGACCTTTACACACGTTTGTTCTTGCAATTAAACATGGTTGCATCATATCAGTATCACTGATCATTTTTTACCACATACCACATGAATCTAGCTTTATCAACTAGATTCACCTCCTGCTGCATCACAAGCACTTTGCTTGAACAAGTTATGAAAGCCTTTTGATCAAAATGTCCTGTATATTTGGAAATATAAGATATATAAGAAACAGCCATTCACTAACCGTTTTTTTGTTGTTGTTGTTGTTGTTGTTGTTTTCCATGGTTGAGATAAAAGCAAACATTATAAGTTTGAGATGCACTTCTTACTGATACAGGACGAATGTTTATGGAGTGTTTGGTGCTTCTCTGAAAATTTGCTAGTGCTTAAGTTTAGGTGGAAGCGTTAAGTTTGCAGGCCATGAATTCACTTGCAAGTTCACTTTTGTAAAATCCTGTGAAATCACTTGACTTTGTTAGTTTTAATAATATGATGACGAAGCAGAATATTAAATTGGCTTGTTGAGACAAATTACAAATAGAGGACAGAGAAAGCAGGAACAACAGATACAGCAAGCTGAGTGATGCTTATTCTAGCAGGTTTAACAATCCCATCGATCCTGGTGAGGTTCAAATGAGTCCACTGTGGAAAAACAAAGACCCTGATCATTGGCTACATTAAGACACCCAGACACGCTCAGCCACAGGGATGGGAAAAATGCATCAGTGTCAGTCAACATGTGTATGAGCTGACACGTTTCCCTCTGTGTATGCTGCAGATCCCTGTGCTCTTCTCATTACTCTGTCAGAGCTATGTCATATGATCCATTGCAAATGCATGAGTTCTGGGAGCATTACAATATCAATTTAGATTTATTCATTTTGAAAACAAGAGTGAATATGATTTATGTAAGCACTTGATTGCACTTCCCAGGCTTCATTATTACATTCTGACTTTGCATTAACCATGAGAACCAGGAAAGAAGAACCCTGTCATGTTCAGACTCCTCCATATTAATACCTCAGTGCTGCTGGACTTTGCTGGACTTTCCAGTTTTACAGAAGCATTTTGTCCAAAACAAAAGTTGGAGAAATACTTCTAATAGACAGGTTGAGCCTCTCTCTCTCTCCCTCTCTCTCTCTCTCTCTCTGTCTTTCACACACACTCACTTACAAGCATAAAACTCCCTAAAGCTACTCAGTGACCTTGACATCCAGTGATCATGTACAGAGTCGCTTATATTGTAGTGGACTAGCTCTAAATAAAGAACACCACTTTCTCACCCTGTGTGACTTGGTTATAAATTGAAAACATAAAAATGTAGATTTGAATGTTATGTTAATTTAGATGTGCTGAAAAAGGCATAGAGGAAACACTGTCATTATGTCACACTGTTTTATTGTATTGCACTCGCTAATCTAATCTTGCTGTAAGAACATCCACAACATGAGGTATTAGGGTGCCAACCTTCAATGAGCTAAAATTAAATTTACACCCCGTTGGTGTTTGTGTAACACTGCTTTGACTATGCGCCCTACTGAGCATGTCATGAAATACTAATGAACTTGAGCAAGGTAATTATAGTAAGTGTTTCCATTGCTACCTGGGCTTGTAAGAGTGGCGTCGATGCCAAACACAGCATTGGATTACCACGGTGACTCACATGCTGTGATATTGGTGCTTCACTCTATGTCTAGTCTTTAATGAGTCACTCAATATGCTGCCCATTGTGTCTGACATGAGAGCTTTCAATATGAGTCTGACCACTAATGACAGCGTGGAAGGCCCTACTGCGTACGGTCGGATTTAACACATAGTCACAAAGGCTGGCTGTGCAAAAAAATCTGCCTGACACTGGAGTTCCTCCAGTTGGGCTTGAGCTTATTATCTGTATTTATGTCAGTAGTGCTCTGTCACACGGCGCTGTAGAAACTAATGAAATCGTAAAGGATGCCAAGGCCCAGTTTCTCCTGTCTGCTATTGTTTCCCGTTCACATTTCACCGCACCGAGGACAAGAGAGAGTGTGACATGCAGCCGGCACTTGTTTCTGGGCCTCTCCACACAGCAAATAGTGTGGCATTGACAGGGGAAGCTCGCATCACTCTTATGTGAGATAAAGACGAGACAGGAAATGTATGGCAATAAAACATAAATTTTTATTCAGCGAAAGTCAGGGGCAAGTTTCTGACACTGTGGGTGCAGATACCATAACCACTTAATTAATCTGGGTCTTTCTACTCACTGAACAGTATTGACGAAGTCCAGCTTTGGTCAAAGCGCAGGCTGAGATAAAAATACTTGTACATCACAATGAATTTAGCAGATTTTTAACTTAATGTCTCATATTACATACAGCATAATAGTACATTTATCGTGATAGCTAAATCACCTAGAGTTCATCTCCAACAGCCGTAGTGAATATACACCACTTTTACCAGTTTCAACAGTGATACAGTAAGATGATGAAACATGTTGATAACTTGTTCTTATTTTACTGCTTCAAATTACAGGAATTTGTTTTGCTAATTTGTGTACTAAAATGTTCTTGATGGATGAGCATCAAGTTCATTACTGGCATTCTATCATGAGTTAAACACCAAAGTCTAAGGCCCTGTTTAGACTAGTGCGTTTTCGTTTTAAAACGCATAACTGTTGCTACGGTTACGCCTGTCGTCTACACTACTCCGGCGTTTCAGTGTAAACAGACCAAAACGAAGACTTTTGAAAACGAAGGCGTGGCTTCACCCAGATTCTCCCCCTGATTGGCTCTTCTGGATCATTGCGTATCCTTCCCTGATTCGTCAAGCCCCTACCATATGACCATTACGCTACTTTGATTGTATATACAACAACACGGAGACTGAACCGCAAGCTTTGCTGGCTTTGTTGTCATTCTTAGCAGCCACTGTGCAGTTAAATTCTGTATTTTATAAAACTGCAGCTGCCTACATGCGCAAGAGGCGAGCTATGATTAGAGAAATCGCCAACAAATCTCATTTCCAGCGGCATAAGCCCTACATGGAACGCCGGTTTGGATTAGCAACCAACTTCCTGTTTACACTAGTTCATTCATGCCCACTATGCATGAATGGTCACATGACATGCGCTTTCGGTCGTGCAGCAGAAACGCCAGTGTGGACGAGGATCGTTTTCAATTTAAAACAAAAACGTACTAGTGTAAACAGGGCCTTATAGAGGGAGTGAAACATCTTCCGTTCTGTAAACACTTTGATATTCTAAGCACACCTCTAACATCATATTCTCACTCCCAAACAAGAAGGAGCTGAGGTCAACTTTTGTGCACTCCTAAAATTCAACCACCATTTCCCTGAAACATTGTCAGTTCTTGTTCCCAAAGCACTTTAGCAATATAGCCACATTGTAGAACTGCACATAACACACATTAATTCATATAGCTATGGATGCTGTTTACTATTGAGATGAAGGTAGAATATCCTTTGAGCAGCATAGGCATCTTCTGAATACAGTAGCGGTCATAATAACAATGAACCCATCACACATTCATACACTCATCATTGTTCATTTCCACCTCTGCTTTCATATTTAATGGCCATCTGTTCTGTTTGTCTTGGTCGTTAGCTGTCTGAGTTTTGTGATAGAAAAGCAAGTTTAGAGGAGCACAGGCACCAATGAACTGCATACATATTCATAATGACAATCACGGAACAACCATCTCGTAATTGACCATCTGCCCACTTGTTTTGGAACAAGATAGGATATAAAGCTTCATCTTATGAATAGTGAGGTTTAAGGGATATGTTATGAAAACTGGGAGATTTTTATTTTCTGCAACCAGGTTATATTCATCTTGATGTTTCAATTATTGACCAAGAAATAAACCCAAATACAGTTCCTTGCTAGCAGTGATGGTTGGTTGAGATATTAGATGGAAGGGTTACAATCTAATATCTATTATTGGCTCAACAATGAAACTATTAGGGTTGAGTAATGCATTATAGCACAAGGTCTCATTGATGGTATAATAATAATGATGTGGGGCGAACTATTACATACACGCTATTACGACATATAGCTGAGTTCATGATTCAAATTGGGCAGTGGTAGCTCAGAGGTTAAGACGTCCAACGATAGGAAGGTTGTGAGTTCAAATCCCAGCACTGCCAAGCTGGCACTGCTGGGCCCTTGAGCAAGACCCTTAACCCTCAACTGCTCAGTTGTATAAATGAGATAAATGTAAGTCGTTCTGGAGAAGGGCGTCTGCCAAATATCATAATGTAGAATTCCTGAAAGTTTCATTAATCACTGCTGATGTTGTGTTACAGATGTGTCAGTGAAGTGCAAATGGAGATCAAATCTAGGGGGTGTTTCACTCTTTGTAATCAACTCACACAACTGTCTCTGTCTGCTGCATGTATCTTTAGTCTGGGCTAGAAAGAAAACAGCCCTAGCCTCTCTTCTTCATACTGTTCTGTTTATATTTCCTACAAACATTTGTTGCGCTTGGTTATGCAAGAATTCAAAAAATCTAATCCAGTTAATTAAGACATTTGTTAACAGGAAATAATTCGATGTGAATGCCAAAAATTAATCCTTATACTGATGTGTCTTTATCTTTGAAAGACCAGCTTAAAAACTGGAAATGAGCTGCAGAGAAAAGAGCACTACAGAACATACATCCCATTGTATTCTGTGTTTGCCCAGCTGAAGTCATTAGTTTCAATTCCAGTTCATATATAGACTGTTCCTTATGCAGGTTTCAGTCACATTTGACCTCCTTTCCATAAAAACATTCTTCTTTGTTCATTATAGTTCTTAAGGTCCACAAGTGAAACATATTCATAGGGAAGGAAATATAAAATACCTAAGGGCCTCGTCCCTTAAAGTTGTATAATTTGCTCATGCCTGAAATAGTCCATAGCTGCAGGATTTCAAGGCAATCAGTCTTTGGAGTCAGGAGCATTACCTGTCAAAAAGATTATCCCCTTAACAGAAACATCAGTACTGGTGCCCAGCACAGCAGTAGGGCTTTCTTCTCAGAGCCTTAATCCCAAATCCCTTCACCCCTCTTGTACACATGATTGTTCTGGCACAGGGGAATGTGCTATAGGCTGTATTTTAGAGCAGGGTCCCCCACATAGTAAGAATATCCTCTGACCCCATGGAGGAAGAAAATCGTGTAGCAGGGTCATTTCAATTTTTATTTAGGCTATGTGTCTCTATGACACTGTGACCTGGGCAAAGCCTAGGGCAGCCCAAGAGAATGGCAAAAGCTCTGCGAAAGTCTGCATTGAAGGCATATATAATGGGGTTGAGAGAAGAGTTTGCCCATCCAAACCACACGAAGATGTCAAAGGTGGTGGGACTGATACATGGAAGGTTACGCTCGCAAAATGGCACCATGCAGTTAAGGACAAAGAAGGGCAACCAGCAACACACAAACACTCCCATTATAACCGACAGGGTCTTTAGCACCTTGGTCTCCCTTTTGAAAGACATTTTAAAGGAGCTCTCAGAGTCCATATTGCAGTTGCTGCCCATGCTGTTGTGCCGGAACTTGGCGCTCTCAGCAGCCCTCTCCAGCGCAGAGATCCTCTTAATCTGCTTCTGAGCTATTCTGTAAATCTGTGTGTAGGTCACAATCATGATGGCCACTGGGATATAGAAGCTGATGAGGGAGGAGGAAATGGCATAGGTTCGGTTGAGGCTAGAGTCACAGTTGTCCATTAAAGGTGCCCCATGAGAATCATTCTGCAACGGGAAGCTCGCTGGCTGTGCCTTGTGCCAGTTCAGTTGCACTGGGATAAAGGAGATGAGCACAGACAGCGTCCAAGCCGTGCTGATCATCACAAATGCCACCTTGGGAGTCATCTTTCTCTCATAGCGGAATGGGCTGGAAATGGCCCAGTACCGGTCTACACTGATAACACAAAGGTTGAGGATGGATGCTGTTGAGCACATGATATCAAAAGCCACCCAGATGTCACAGAATGATCCAAAAGGCCAGAAGCCAACGATTTCCGTTACAGCCTTCCAAGGCATGACCAAGATGGCAACCAATAGATCTGACACAGCCAGTGAGATGACAAAGAAGTTGGTGACTTTGGAGCGGAGATGACGGAATTTCGTGACTGCTGCACAAACTAGCGTGTTTCCCAGCAGTGTGGAAAGAATGAGGAGAGACAGGAAACAGCCAGTGAGAACTCGCGTTGATTGGTCACTCTCCAACAAACCGCTGTCAATCACTGTTAAGTTCAAATCCATCACTGCAAGTTTTTTTTTTTCCTTCCAGAAGTCACTGCATCATAAGAAGCAGGAACCCACTGAAAGACTGAGAACAGAGCCTGATAGATGATAAGATCATTGGCATCTTCCTGTTCTGTACGTGAGGTTTGGTTTATTATTCTCACAGCCAAAATCTCAAACATTTATTTCCCACGATGTTCTTTGAAGACATGTTGCGACATCAGTTGGTTTCCTTGCTGCATCCAAATTATGTTCTTGCATATCAAAAGTCACTGTGTGTGTAAATGAATTTCTTATAAATTAATGAACAATATTTACCACCTAAATCATGTTAATGCCAAAGTTATCAACATCATCAATCACCACTATTATTATCATCATCATCATCATCATCATCATCATTATTATTATTATTATTATTATTATTATTATTATTATTATTTCACTCACCGTAATTGTTCCTCCAATTCTCTGTGCACTGAAATGTTCTGCTTTCCAGCAGAGCCATCCGGAGTCATCCAAAGCGCACGGCTGTGGTTCAGTCACATTGATACATTAAATTAAGAAAGAATAAATGCAGAAAGAAAGAATAAATGAAGAATACTGATGTAAAGCACATCATTTCCAGATTGCATGATTTGTGCGTTATGCAGGCAAAAATGTTATTCCCAAGAACCGAGTATACTCTCCTTAAGGCGGGGGAAAAACCCCTTCTCCTTACTGTTCTTCCATCTGCTTATTCCTTTCCTCTCATTCCATGCATCTTATATAAGAAAGAACTTATAGTACGGGTTTCAGAGCTCGTCTTTCTAACGCGCGTGTTTTTAACTCCCAGATCCTGGGAAACCCCAAAAGGCTCGATGAAATGCTCCTCGGCTTGGATAAAGATCCATGCAGGAAGAAAAGGATGTGTTGCGTAAACTCTAAACGCGCCGTGTGGTTTCTGCTGTGGTGTCCATGTCGATGTGAGATAGCCAAACCGGGACACGCGAGCCCCGTGCCGCGCTCGCGCGCTGACGTCGAGTGGCGAGAAGGCGCCGTTCCCTCCGCCGCACGCACTCAGCGCTTCAGGTTTCATCCAGCAGCAGCCTAAACCCCAAGGACATCCGCCAGTATCCCCTATTCCATCAGCTTTACACTCATTACAAAAACAAACAAACAAACTCTGAGAAAAAAAAAAAAAAAAAAATATATATATATATATATATATATATATATATATATATATATATATATATATATATATATATATACGTGTGTGTGTGTGTGTGTGTGTGTGTGTGTGTGTGTGTGTGTGTGTGTGTAAATATAGGATACTAGGATGCAAACAAATTAGGAATTTAGCCTATACACACACACACTCACACACACACTATATATATATATATATATATATATATATATATATATATATATATATATATATATATATATATATATATATATATATATGTGTGTGTGTGTGTGTGTGTGTGTGTGTGTGTGTGAGTGTGTGTGTGTATATAGGCTAAATTCCTAATTTGTTTGTATCCTAGTTGTGCTTATTGTTAGTGTTCATTCAGCATTGTACATGTTTAATAAAACACTGGTTATTTAAACAACAAAATACATTAATTAAACTAAAGTAATTACAAAACAAAATGTCCTGTTGGTCCTTAATATCACACTGGATCGAACCACGGTAGTTGTTTATTTAACACTATTTAGATGTTATTTCAACACTGTATTTGTTCATTCAACACTGTGTTGCAATACTTTGGTCTTAAGGTAACACTGTGCTGTTTGTCCCTGTAGGTTTTAACACAACACTATGTATCGAAACAACATATAGACTCAGTTAGACTAAAGTCTTTACAGTGTTGGTTTAACATGTACAGTGTTGAACTAAGATGTTGAATTCACACTGTGCTAATGCAACACTACTGAAACAACAACAAATAAATTAAAGTAAAGTAATATCAAAAAGAACCAAATAGTGTTCAGTTAGTCCTTACAGAGTCGAAATAACCCTTTGTCACCTCTTGCAGCGTTGAACTTGCACATTCAGACTTTTGAGGTTTATTACAATATGTTTCTTTACAGCATAAATGTTAACACAACATTATTGTTTAATACAATGCAAGATTTTATTTCAACACTGTAATCCAATGCGTTTGGTCTTAATGCAACTTTGTAAGTGTTAATTGACACTGTAGGTGTTAGTACACTGTAGGTATTGTAATAATAATAATAATAATAATAATAATAATAATAATAAAATGATGTAAATTTTAAAAATGATTAGTTTTCAGTTAGCCCTTAAAGTAACATATTGAAATTAATTGTACACTCAAAAAAATGCTGGGTTATTGTTTCTACCCAAACGCTGGGTTGAGCATTTTGAGTCATTTAATTGGGTTATTTTCTCAGTCTTGGGTAGTTTTTTGTAACCCAGCTGCTGGGTTAGTGGCTGGATTATTTTCACTGACAGTTGAATCAATGCACCCCTCCCCCACACAAACACCTCAGCCCAGCTCCATTGGTCAAATCAACTCAGTGAGGACTGTTTGAATTCACCTCAGGTGGAGGTAGCGGTTTTCACACGGACAGACTGTTAGATTTATTTGGAGAAATACTTAAATAAAATCATTACTGTACAGTAGAAAAAGCAAAAATGTCTGACAACAGTCCAGTTTACATGACATTAAATGCACTGCTATCTTCATTAGCTTTAGCGTACTTGTTTGTAATGCCACTGGATCGTAAATTGGTTACTCAGTTTTTTGTACGTTTTAAATATCTCCTTTGATCAAAATCTGACATGCTCGTCTTAAATATATGACTTATGAGAGTCATTTACTTCAAAGTCTATATATAAACACCACTTTAGCAGCTCTAGAAATACATTTCTGAACACCTCCTTGTGTATAAATAAAGGAGATACCATGTTGATATATTTGCTTATAATGTGGTATATTTGACAATTTCAATGGTAAAAAAAAAAAAAAAACCCTGAAAATATTAACCTATTTATGAAATAAAATTAACCCAGTATTTTTGTAAAAATGAAACCATCCTTTGGATTGAAATACAGCCCATTTGCTGGGTTAAAATTAACAACCCAACTTGATGGGTTATGTCCTATGCCCAAAACGTGTTCTGTCCTATATTTACTCAGCAGTTGGGTTAAAAATAACCCAATTTGGGGCTTTAACCCAGTGTTTTTTAGAGCGTACAATATGTTCATTAATTCACTAACTAATATGGTCATTAACTTCGCAATGTTTTAATACAACACTAGGTATTCAATGAACAAAAAATGAATGCTAAGATAATAGTAAAACCAAATGATTAATGTTCAGTTAGTTTATACAGAGTTGAATTAATAGACACAGTGTTGAAATAACTTACTGAACGAATTTGTACAGTGTGCTTATAAACACTGTGTTAATACAGCACAGGGTATTGAAATAACAACAAACCCATAATTATACCATGGTAATTGTGAAATGAAATGATTAGTGTTCAGTTAAATAACAGTGATATTAGTATAACACACAATGCTAGTTCCAAATTATATATGTTAATTCAACAAGGTAAATTTGTAAGTGTTATTCGTCACTGTACACTTCTTCTTCTTCTTTTTCTTTTTCTTCTTCTTGTTTTACTTCTTTATTTTTGTAATTACTTTCCTCTTGATCGACCTGGTACTTGAAATTTTGGCCATGATACAAATGCTTCAGGTCACAAGTTCTCAGATCAATCACTGATGAAATCCCAAACTGACAACTGGTGGTAACAGCAACAAACCAGAACAAAACAAAACAAAAAAAACATTTTTAACTAACATGGCCTCAGCTATGCAAAAATCATAACAATTTTTGTAAAAGGTTACATGGGCTAGGGTTAGGGGTAATGTTTAGTTATACCATTACTTAATTATGATAAGATAATTAATTCATGTTGGCTTTCAGAACCAGATTCATGAATAAGACATTGCACAGTGATTCATAAAGCTTACTTGTACTTTGTTGTATTGTATGAGGGTGTTTGTTTGATTTATAACACAGTGCTGTTGAATTGTGGATCTGATTGATCAGACGATGTTGACTGATATTGACTGATATAACAGCAGCTCTGTCATTAGTACAGACTGCAAGGCAAATCACAGGTTTATATCAATGTGCTTCTTTTGATATGTTAGTGTTTTATAGTAACAGCTCATTAACTTGATACAGCTCATGAACTTGTATAGCACATGATCCCTGAAATCTGATTCTAATAATAAATGGATTAAAAAATGTGCAGTTATTACACAATTAAAAGGCTATAATTGTTGTAAGGTGAAGTTTTCTGTAAGGAGGCCTACAGTATGTTAAATATTCTTGAAATGAGTCTCAGAGTCAGTGCTTTGTAACAGTCTGAGGTAAAGCTTTAAATTTAATTTTTTGGCACTTGAATGTCCTCAGGTTGGGCTTGGTAGGCCATCTTGTTGGCCTCAGACGTGAGCAGGGCTTGGTAGGCCATCTCCTCGGCCTCAGACATGAGCAGGGCTTGGTAGGCCATCTTGTCCGCTTCAGGTGTGAGCAGGGGGTTTAAATACACAAACTAATCAAGACTAAGCACAGAACAGGTGAGACTTAATAGGGACCTAACCAACAACAACACAGGGGTGGAGAAATGACATAAACCATAACAAAATACACATGTACAAACTAAACAAAAGTTTGACAACACAGAAGCACGTGCTGTCGCACTACAGGCTGCTGAGGGGAAATCTCTGACAATTGGTTGCCAGTGATCAGAACCGGGTTCAGGAGTGCAGGTGGAACCTTTCTTATTTATGTCCCTCTAATATCTAGTGTCTGGTGTTCCCTTTGTTATTGAGGCGTATGGTTTCATCACGCCAAGATCTAAAGAGATGTTTAAGGTTTTCAAAAGGTTGTGTCTGGTATGGGATTTAAAAAGATTAACAAATTATTTGAAATATATCGTTCCACTGTAAGGAAAATAATCTACAAATGGCACAGATTTCAAACGAGTTTGTCCAAGACTGGCTGTCCCACCAAATTCAGCCCAAGAGCAGACCGTCTGATGCAAAAAATAAGTCTCCAAGAACCCAAAAATTTAAGCGCAGGATCTGCTGGTAAGTCTTGCAATTTTTGGTGTCAAAGTGCATACTTCTACAATCAGTAGAAGATTGCACAAATTTGACCTGCGTGGGAGCCGTGCCAGGAAAAAGCCTTTGCAAGAATGCATTTTGCAAATGAAGATAATGTGAGGCCACCTGTCTGAAAGTTGAAGTTGAACCAAAAGTGAACCTTTCGACAGGATAATGATCATAAGCACACTAGCAAATCTACCAGGGAATGACTCAAAAATAAGAAATGGAGGGTTATGGAATGGCCTAGTCAAAGCCTGGATTTGAATCTCATTGAAATGTTGTGGGGATTTGAAACGGACCGTACATGCAAGAAAACCCTTAAACATCTTACGTGAAAGAATATTGCATGGAAGAGTGGTCAAAAATTCCAGCAAGCCTGGTGGACAATTATGCAAAATGCCTACAAGAAGTTACTTCTGCTAAAGGGGGCAATACTAGCTTCTGAAGCCGAGGGTGTACTTACTTTTTCCACAGACGAATATGACATCTATTGATATTTCTGTTGAATAAATGATTGAAAAAGCTATTTTTCCTTGTGGTTTTTGTTCACGTATATAAACTTTATTAATAGGCACTGTTGCAAAGATGATCAAATGTTCGCTTGTCCAAATATGTCAAATAGCCAACAATGCCTATGGGATGTACTTATTTTTTCACATGACTGTAAGCTATTTAGCTTATATAAGGCATAGGATATTACCAATAAATTAGAAGTTATTTAATGATTTATGAATCTTTAACTTGTTTAATGTACAGAGCTGCTGAAGTAACATAGTGATTATTTATTTAATGATTAATCATTAATTATTTAATGCCACAAATAAAAAATCCTTGATAGATATTTTCATGGCCATGAAATACATAACTATTGTGACAACTATACTATTGTGTTTACATTATTTTAAGCATAAACAATTGTGCCCTGAGATGGGTTGGTGCCCCATCCAGGATGTCCCCCGCCTTTTGCTATGTGTTCCCTGGGATAGGCTCCTGGCTCCCCCATGAACCTGTGTGGGATAATCAGTATGGAAAATGGATGGATGGATGGATGGAAAAAGCACAGAGATGAATGGTAATATTGCACTCTACTTCAATCTTGGATGAAGACATACTGGAGTCCCTAGCATTGTGACGTGTATATACCATTAGCCCATATCACCTTGAGAAAATTTGCAAAGCAAATAGACTTTTTGACCCATTCTCGCCAAATAATCAGCTGGAGATCTCATATTAATTATGATCATCAACCAAATATTAAGATGAGCTCAAGTTTCACAGTTTGTTGCCATGAATTTAGTCCAATGGTCACCAACCCTGTTCCTGGAGATCAACCTTCCCATAATTGTGCCCAACTTACCATCTAATCATTGAATTAAGAAGTTCTTGATCAACTAAAACAGGTGTGTTCGATTTTGGTTGGAGATGAAACCTGCAGGAAGATGTGGTTGGTGACCGCAGCTTTAGTCTCTAGTGGCCACAACGTAATTTGTTAAATATTAACTCATGGCCTCAGTATGTTAATTCTTTTCCACTCCTTATTAAAATATAACCATCACCTCACCAGCAATAATATGTTCTTGTATATATGATTTTACTCCTGGAAGTAATTCTTTTGAAGATCCCTCAAAAGCTTTGTGAAACTTGAATTGGCACATCATGCTAAACAAATGGATGACTGTAAAAGGATACATAATTCTTCATTCTCATGAATGCAAATCACTTTTATTCAAACAATGACAAATGTATTGTTTATGACTAGTTGAGATAAACAATGTTCTGTCCTTTCCTGTTACTGGTATGTCTCAGGCCCGTATCTTCATTTGCTTATGCATTTGCATTCAAAGTTAATTTTTTTTCCATAATTTGATTTTAAAAGTGGAAGTTTCATATATCCTAGATTCATTACACATAAAGTGAAATATTTCAGGCCTTTTTTTTGTTTTAATCTTGATGATTACGGCTCATGGAAATCAAAAATCTAGTATATTGCAGATGGATTGGCACCCTGTCCAGGGTGTACCCCACCTTGTGCCCCATGCTCCCTGGGATAGGCTCCAGGTTCCCCATGACCCTGAAAAGGATAAGCCGTATAGAAGATGCATGGATGGATGGATAGTATATCGCAGAGGAAGTTAGTTAGTTAGTTAATTAGCTGATATTGACTTACCCTTACTATAAGGACAAAGAATTCTTCCTCCTAATGAAACACACCGAGATCTTTTACCCACCTGGACATCAAAGAGACACCAGACCTCTTTGATCTTATAGTATACAAGAACCGCAGCCTATTTTATCGACTTAGTCAGTTTAACATTTATTCTGAAGTATGGTGAGTAGTTTTAGCTATCTTTCTCCACCAGCTGTGTTCATACTGTGCAGCGAAGCCAGATTTTCAGTCCGATAGTAACAGAAAAACCATGTGACTGAAATGCTAGGATACAGGTGTACGTTCATAATTCCATGTATGCCATCAAAGTTAAATGAAGTAAACAAAATCCATGTTGGGCTGAATTGCTTAGTTATTAGTTAAAGTATTGCCTTCCAATTGAGATAGATACCTCTAAATGTACAGAAACCATTTGTGATTAAGTATCTAGACAGTACTATCACTTGTCTCTTGGGTTGACTCATGGCTTTGAAACTGAAATGACACAGTAAGTAAATTGCACTTCTACGGTTATAATGCTGACTTCCCCTTTCACACCAAACACACTCACAGAAGGACAGGCGCGATGCAGAGGAGGCTGTAGAGGGGGCTGGGTATGAAACAAGAATGAGTAGGCCTTTGTTCACAGATGTATAGTCCCACATACATACAAAAAATAGGTTAATTATTTCACTGTCATTTTTAAACTGGGAATTCAACTAACTTTTCATAAGTTCATTATTTGAGTGCAGAGGCGTAGCTAGATGGGGATTTTAGATTTGAACCTCCTCTGAAATATTTTATGACACATGCTTATTTGTAGGTGGATAACATGACACATACAGAGCAGCTGACTGCATACGTGTGATTTTCAAAATAAAACAAGGCCAACAAGGTCATTGTTATTATTTTTCGATATTTATCTGCTCCAGATGTCAAACAAATGCATCCCTTTGTTTTAGTCACATTTTATTGGCTACCAGCTGCTAGGCTGTTATGCTGGAGAAACTAGATTAACCCATCAGGATAATGCAGTTTTCCCATTTCTATTTGAAAGCTGATGATGATCTAGTTACATTCTGTGCTCCAAGGGATATCAAAGTGAGAGTAGGTGATGAAGGATTGGAGGTTTATTGCAGGAGGAGAGAAAAAGAAAGGTAGATTTGGTTTTATAAAGTGACATGCCATCTTCCCTTGTCAGTAGCAGAATCATTTTCAGTGGAATTGTAATAAAAGGTATTTTGAATAACTTCGACTGCTATCTGGAAGCTCCTCAAATGAGTACATCACACTAATCAAGTTAATTACAAAGATAATCTCATTATTTTATTTAGTATATTTCCTCATCCAACACTGAAATTAATTCCTGACTGCACCATTGGGTGACTATCAAACAAATACATCCTGAGTATCTTCAAGAAAATGTACCATGTTTGTATTTAGAAACAATACAACCCAAACACTCTTACGATGTAGAAAAGAGCTCTAAAATGAATAATTAAGCACACACACAAGCTTTAACAACTACAAGGGTTGGGGGGGGGGGGGGGGGGGGGGTTTAAAAAACCAAGGTGATGAAACCCAGCACATCTCCCACGATGGGATGACATTACAGTGCTCCATGTGGACTCTGGGGGTTTCAGGTACATCATGTCATATTAATTATTTATGGATTATAGCACATATATAACATCATGACTTGAAGAGTGAAGAGAGCGAAACTCGATTTCTCCACTCAAGGCTGACAGGAAAACATGTACACACATTCACATTGGGTTTTGTTGCTGGTGTGTTGATGTGATGCATGTTGATGGATTGGGTTTCCTTTTGCTCTTGTAGTATCCCCAGAACATCAAGTTCCGGAGTATCCCCTGTCCTGCTCATTTTAGTGTTTTTCTACTCTAATATAAACATTTGAACTCAAGAAGGGCTGGTTAAGGGCTGAATTAGTTGATTAATTGGATCAGACGTTTGGAGCATGCAAAAATGCATAGGCGATAAAATCAGTATGTTTCCCAAGACCAGGAGTGGGAATAGTGCCAAAGAATCATTTCAGTTTTTGAGAAAAATCTTGAAAATCAACACTTAACCAATTTAGGTGCTTTTCACACTAAGAGTCTTTTTAGTGCTGACATATATTAAAGTGCATCTCACACTGTAACCATAACAACACTCTTACCAGTTATAATCTTGCTATCTAGATTAGCTGTATTATTATTAGTAATAAAGATGAAATAAAGGTTGGTTTAACTCTGCCAAAGAAGAGGTTGTTTCCTTTGCTATAGCTTTGGAGGCTGAAATTCAAGAGAATTTGAGCTGCTTGTGAGACTCCACTGTATGCAGCCACAGTTAACATGGCTGATTAGTCTGCAATGACATCACTTGACTTAAGGAACTTATTCTATGTCTAAAAAAAGCCAGCAGCGGCAGTGTGTTTATTAATAAGCAGCCACATTGCACTTACTTCCTTTACAATTACGTGTGACAGTGACAGTACCATACAGTGACCAGTGAATTGGCCACAGTCTAACTTTCCCATATACTGTAGACAAAACCTTCAAACGATCAGATTTGTAATGACTGTATGTTATAGATTTCCGAATTATTACTTGCAAACAATATGAAAGTGTACGCTTGTCATGATTTCCTTATTGAGCGGCATGTTTCCATAGTAATGTTAGAAGGGTATTTACAATAAGTGATATAATTTTAGCCCCTTTAAACTCTTATCGCTTATTAGTCAGTTAATCAGTTAAAAAAGTTTATATTCACTCACTACAGTAAAATGTATAGAAAGTGCATGCTATGAGAGTAGGGAATGTAACTCATGGTTTGCTACTCCTAGAAAGATAGAAAAAAATGCATCAAACTAACAGTAATATTAGAAAATATAGGTTTATAACGACCTTGAAGATATAGGTTGATGTGGTATGAGACAATGCTACTGCAGCTTATTCAAATCATTATTTGACAGTTGAAAGTGCAATATTATAGTTCAATAAATACTACATAGTAATACTAGGATACTGACATCCGATGGTTTTTAAATACCAGCATTCCAGCTGCCGTACTTTATATTGCGTATATTGCAGGATCAGTGGTGAATACAATATATATAATATGTACTAATATTATGCATATTTTTATATACTAATGTACTAATAATAAAATAGCTGATACTTAACAATGGAACGATCTATATATAGTGCAATAGTTGACAAGAGCAGCTAGCGGAAGTGTGACAAATGTGTGACTATGGTTCAGAGTTATTGACAAGAATCTCAAACTATTTTACCATCTGGAACTCACACTTTGTCTACTACTCACAGTCACTGTACTATTTCAGATCCTAAGTGGAAAATTACAGCATAATCAATAATGCATAATAAAACTCGCTCTCAATGCCTCAATGTAGGTCACCTGAAAGAGAGAGAGAGAGAGAGAGAGAGAGAGAGAGAGAGAGAGAGAGGCACAGGTGCAGACTCTGATTTTTTTTGGGCTGAGGTGATAAATGTGGACCTGCTTTAAAAAAGCATCAAAGAAGAACCAAGATGGCCACCGGCTACTCGTAAATCAGAACTTCAAACACACAATCAAGGGGATGATCAGAGGAACAACCTGCAGTTGGTCCTGCACTTGTGCTCTCTGTCATATAAAATAGCACAAGTCCCTACCCTTCACAGTCTTGACTATTTCCATGATTTGTGCTCAAGAAGTGGATGGTCAGAAAGGAACATAGCAGTGCACAGGTATAGACACTGCCCCATTACAAATAGGAAATCACCAACACCTTCCCACGCGCACACACTCAAGCTGCCTCAGACAAGTGGCTTCTCTTCTTTGATCTCACAATATTGCTGCTATTCTAACCCCTTTCTCCCCCTCATATGATCACATTGTGCCAGTGTGTGTGTGTGTGTGTGTGTGTGTGTGTGTGTGTGTGTGTGTGTGTGTGTGTGTGTGTGTGTGTGTGAGAGAGAGAGAAAGATACAGAAGCAAAGATAATAATAGGCATTATGTTGCTGTACAGAGGCTCCTGTATCACTATTTTAACAAATAAAACACCTAATTATTCACTCAATCGATAGAGTTAAACCTTTCCTGCATGACATATGGTCACATATAAGAACTTACATAGAATAAACACACTAAATATAATACAGATGGTCCACATTTGGTACTATAGCATAAAGGATTCTGCTTGTTTGTTTATTGTTGAGAAGAGTGACCGGCAGCCTGGAAGTAACAAATTAGTTACTGTTGTCATTCACATTATAACATAGTTCCGTATCACAATGGGAAGTATTAGCTCAGTGGTTAAGATGCATGACTTCTGATCGGAAGGTCATGAGTTCAAATGTGTGCACTGTCACGCTACCACTGCTGGGCCCTTGAGCAAGTCAGTTCAATTCAATTTATTTGTATAGCGCTTTTAACAATGGACATTGTCTCAAGGTAGCTTTACAGAAATATATAAACACAGTATACAGATTTTAAATGTGTGAATTTATCCCTATTGACCGAGCTGGTGGCGATGGTGGTGAGGAAAAACATTGAGAGGAACCAGACTCAGAAGGGAACCCGCCCTCATGTGGGTAACACCGGATAGTGTAAAAGTAAAGGAAAGTTCATTATGGTTTTAATATGAAGTCTGTTTGTTGAAGTAGTGCACCTTTCAAAGGACACCCTTTGACCAAGGCCCTTAACCTTCAATTGCTCAGTTGTATAAATGAGATAAGTGTAAGTCACTCTAGATGAGGATGTCTGCCAAATGCCACAAATGTAAATGTAAACTGTTTAGATGTCATGTAGTTCTGTTTCTGATAGAGAAGTATCATTTACTTGAGGGGAGTTTCTGGAACAGATAGTTCCCCAGGTGTGTGGGGTCCATGATGAGTTTTTTTTCTTTCTTTCTTTCTTTTCTATCAGCTCATTTCTCAACTTTGATGTCATGAAGCTTTTAGGATTGCTGCTGACCAGTTAACTGTGCAGACAGAGATGTGGTTTCTGTTTGTACTACACCACATAGCCAGAAGGACCACTTCTCTACACTAGGCAGACTCATCATTGCTGGTAATGAGGCCTACAAGGGGTTTATGTGTAATATTTAAATTCATACATGCACAGTAGTGTGACAGAAACCACCAAAAAGCAGATAAGCAGATGCTATCTGTTTGGTTGATCTCTTATCAGATACACTTAGTTGATTTGTAACTGTCAGCACTAAATCTGCTTATTTATGTTTTTAGACATGGGAAGGTCTCCAGGGGAGAGGGTTGTGGTTTTTCAGTAAGATGAGATGATGTCTTAGTAACCTTTATAGAGAGGCTACAGAGAGAAGCTTGTGAGGGAACTATGTTATAACGTAAATGAAACAGTAACTAATTTGTTTTGTGGTCATTCCCCAACATTAAATGTAACATTAAATAGATAAAAAAGTATAAAAAAAATCATTCCTCAATATATTTTAAAAAAGGAATTTGACTAATTGCCGTGGGAGATGAGGAATAAAATACTTGCCGATGTAATTGAATAAATTCTTGCCGTGCTGTAATTGGAAAAAACCTTTGGTGAGTTTGGTAACTAACTTTGCGATGTGTCAGGCCACATAACACGTCACACTGTCGATTATGTTCCTATAACAGCACACCTCATCATTCCATCTTGATTTTATTCCTTACTTAATACATAGCAATATCATATGTAATGGAAGGGGTTGTTATTTACTTACAACATTTTGTGGGGGAAATGCATGTTTCTCCAGAGCCACAATAAAATCATGGCACGTCATATGAAGTCTGTGTCTGATGGCCTCTACTAGGCTGTGATGAGAAAAACGATTCAAGGTCAAAAATCCCATCAGTGGGTCATATACTCATGTAGTTTTTATCTCATTCTTTTGGATCTTCCCCAAAGAACACTTCCATGTGTAGCATGAGATGAATACTCATGTGTGCATGTTCATGTGTGGAGGTGAAACCTCAAATCACTGCAGCACACTGAGAGCATTGCTCCACATGTCACTTCCTATCAGTCAGGATCAATTTAATAGTCAATTTCCTCCGTGGCTGAGTGAAAGCCAGTGGTCACAACTCACGAGAATTGTTCTATATAAGCAGATCTCATGAAGAGCACACCTCTACAATCGGTACTTCTAGCACGTATAATTCTTCAGTGCAGGAAGCTCACGGCACTGCACAGAAATCAAAGTTACATTGTTTTTCCTTTCAATTTGCACACCATTATTTTCCTCTATTTTTAACTTTGTTCAATTTTTCTCTTTTTTATTATATTCTTTATTAGATTTGTTATGCTTACTTGCAAGTCGCAGTGTCAGCTTCTTAGGATTTCACTACATGTTGTACCTTGTATAACTGTGTATGTGACAAATACACATACAAATGTGTCCTTTAGATCCTTAAGAGGGGAAACCCCTGAATGGGCCAGTGTCCTCAGAACACGTATACGGCAGAGACTGTTTGACTCATGTGAAGTAGGAGTACCGGTAAAGGCACTTCTCAGCGAGCACAGCATTTCTAGAATTGGCTCTGGGATCGGGATTGGCTAGAAGATGGACTAGCACACATGGACGATCCATATCATGCAGCCCCTTGATAGTTAGGAGTCACTTTTGAGAGTAGACAGGTATGGTAGCACAACCGGTAGCATTGTCGCCTCACAACTCCAAGGGTCCCCTGTCTGTGTGAAGTTTCGTCTGTTCTCTGTGTCCATGTGTGTTTCCTACGGGTCCTCCAGTTTCCTACCAGCATTCAAAATACGCTGATAGGTGGATTGGCTACACTACATTGCCCCTAGATGTAAATGCACCATTATAGTGTATTTCTGCCTCACACCCAGTGTTCCCGGGATAGGGTTCGGATCCACATTGGGTTACTGAAGATGAATAAGTGACTATTTCTCTTACATAGCTTAAATTTTTTAAATTAATTATTTAATATAGTTATTTCTTTATTTAAGCACTGTTATAGCACCACTTTTATAATAAAAAAAAATAGCCAAACCTGAGTATTCCACTTTGTCCTGCTTCATATTGAAGAGCAATAAGACCAATCACATATATTCTTATAAGTTAATTCATATGAAATCTAATCAAATTGTTGTAGCTTGTTAGCTTGACATACTTATCTACTTTTCCTTGCTTTTAACATCTTATCTGTTTCATTATGCTCACTTTTATAAAGTATACTTGTAAACTTCAAACTTGTCCTGAAGTTGTTCTGTTCCTTACAGTTCCTCTTCCAGTAGAGAGCACTGTTTGCTTACTGCAAATTCTGTATTTTAAGCTGTTCATAAAATTGACACCACAAAATAAAATACATAAATAAAGATTTTATTAACTCTTATAACAGGTGACCGAAGTAAACAACATGCATTACGTTTAATGTAGAATTGTTCATCTATTGAATCAAATCAGTATCAGGAACATAGTAGCTTGTCATAATAAAATTCATTTTGCATGGCGACCACAGTCAGGTGAGTTAAGCCTTAGAAATAAAAAGTCTAGTCTCACCATTCTATGTCTGTAAACATTTTATATGATGTATTGTTGCAATACACTCCAGACAAAAATTGCAATATTACAATTTTTTTTTACATTCAATAAAGACCTGTACCTCTTTAGATAAATAACATAAAATGGTTAAGTTACAAATAAATACGTAACATTAAATAAATAGCATGTTCATAATAAATAGTCATTGTATATAAGTTAGGATAATAAGTTAATTTCCTATTTTATTAAAGGTGCAGTTAAGGTTAAGGCACCGTAGGATTGTGTTGTAGCAACCCAAATTTTTGCCTGGATACCATCTACACCGTCTGGTTCCCCCCTTTAAGAAAAGAAAAACCAAGAAGAAAAACATCAACAATCTAATAATTAATCTAAAATAATTTTAGGACAGTGCATGTGGAGTTAGTTTAGGAGTTATCACAAAATAGCACTTTAACATCCATTTTAATATTGATATTGTTTTTATTTTTATGGTAAAACATGTATCAAATCATCAACCTACCGTCAAAATCTGCCCTTGTAGGAAATAACCTATGAGGTTCTGTAGATCTTCCTTGACGGTTCTCAGAGTAGTATTCATTTTGGGAGGTAATTTTTCTACGTTGACTTTCTGCAGGGCCACATTGAGCTCTTCAAAGAACTCTCTGGAAATATTACACTAGAGTAGAATAATAAGAATAAAATTATTTGTTGACCTGCATTGCATTTTTGCAAAGGACTGATTTAAAGTCCTCGTACACTTTAAATGAATAAGATGAACAATATAAATCACTTACTGTCCAATTTTTCTTTAATGCACAGCGATTCGTTTTTGGTTGCTAAAAAGAAAAGAAAAATCATATTTTAACACCTCTGTTTGTAGTAAAGACCCATTATGCAAAAAAGTTATAACCTGGCCAAACGAGAGACACAGTGACACTTTATATCACCATATATCAATACATAACCACATCATGTGAAATGGAAGTGTCAGTTATTTACTTACAAACATGATGTTTCCTGCTAATGTAAGATTGTCCAGGTCATGAATAATTGCATCCAAGAGTAGTTTTTTGCCTCTGATGGTTCCTGATAGGGCGAGACACAAAGTGAGGAGAAAAATGAGTGTCTTCATCATGGTTCCCCCTCTCAGAGATGCTTTCTAGTGATAATGTTTTCTCAGTGTGCTTGTCTTTATATACACCACACAGGAAGTTTGAGGCCGAGAGCTGAGAAAAAAAATACAAAAAAAAACCCTTTGCTCAGGAAAACACTCAGGTTGTACCAGTGGCCCACATGGAACATTTTTTACGGTGAGTAACATGTTAAGGTGTCATACAGTATATATGTATGTATGTATATATATATATATATGTGTGTGTGTGTGTGTGTGTGTGTGTGTGTGTGTATAAATATATATATATATATATATATATATATATATATATATATATATATATATATATATATATATATATATATATATATTCATACATATATTCTCTCATATCCCTGATATTAATAAGGTTGACCAGAAATGATGTTCTACCAGGTATATTATTCTAAGAACTTAACTATTTCTCCTTACGAATTTCCAAAAATTTCAGTAAGCAGTCTGGTCAGAGCATCTGAACTGAACTGGACTTCAACATGTAATTTAAGCCTCAGGCTCACAAAATCAGATTTAAAAGTCCATAATATTACTACCATTAATTAGATTGTCATCCACAAGCTTCTGTTTTACATGTGTTTTCGGGACAGAGAAGAGAAATTATCTGACAACAATCTGCACAAGATAATAATACATTGTTGTCCCCATTAATAAATGATATGTGCATTTCAAATTTTAATGAACATTAAAGTTCTAAACGTTTACATTCTGTATCTCTGTTTTTCACAATGAAAATGGATATATTATACCACATACAGTCTTTCACAAAAGTGAGTACACCCATCACCTTTTTGTAAATATTTGATTATATCTTTCCATGTGACAACACTGAAGAAATGACACTTTGCTACAATGTAAAGTAGTGAGTGTACAGCTTGTGTAACAGTGTAAATTTGCTGTCCCCTCAAAATAACTCAACACACAGCCATTAATGTCTAAACTGCTGGCAACAAAAGTGAGTACACCCCTAAGTGAAAATGTCCAAATTGGGCCCAATAAGCAATTTTCCCTCCCCTTTGTCATGTGACTTGTTAGTGTTACAAGGTCTCAGGTGTGAATGGGGAGCAGGTGTGTTAAATTTGGTGTCATCGCTCTCACACTCCTTCATACTGGTCATTGGAAGTTCAACATGGCACCTCATGGCAAAGAACTTTCTGAGGATCTGAAAAAAAAGAATTGTTGCTCTACATAAAGATGGCCTAGGCTATTAGAAGATTGCCAAGACCCTGACACTGAGCTACAGCTTAACAGGACAGGTTCCCCTCAGAACAGGCCTCACCATGGTCGACCAAAGAAGTTGAGTGCATGTGCTCAATGTCATATACAGAGGTTGTCTTCGGGAAATAGCCGTATGAGTTCTGCCAGCATTGCTGCAGAGGTTGAAGGGGTGGGGGGTCAGCCTGTCAGCACTCAGACCATACGCTGCACACTGCATCAAATTGGTCTGTATGGCTGTCATCCCAGAAGGAAGCCTCTTCTAAAGATGATGCACAAGAAAGACCGCAAACAGTTTGCTGAAGACAAGCAGACTAAGGACATGGATTACTGGAACCATGTCCTGTGGTCTGATGAGACCAAGATAAACTTATTTGGTTCAGATGGTGGTGGCAACCAGGTGAGGAGTACAAAGACAAGTGTGTCTTGCCTACAGTCAGGCATGGTGGTGGGAGTGTCATGATCTGGGGCTGCATGAGTTCTGCTGGCACTGGGGAGCTACAGTTCCTTGAGGGAACCATGAATGCCAACATATACTGTGACATACTGAAGCAGAGCATGATCCCCTCCCTTCGGAGACTGGGCCTCAGGGCAGTATTCCAGCCTGGTAATGACCCAAAACACACCTCCAAGATGACCGCTGCCTTGCTAAAGAAGCTGAGGGTGAAGGTGATGGACTGACCAAGCATGTCTCCAGACCTAAACCCTATTGAGCATCTGTGGGGCATCCTCAAATGGAAGGTGGAGGAGCACAAGGTCCCTAACATCCACCAGCTCCGTGATGTCGTCATGGAGGAGAGGAAGAGGACTCCAGTGGCAACCTGTGAAGCTCTGGTGAACTCCATGCCCAAGAGGGTTAAGGCAGTGCTGGAAAATAATGGTGGCCACACAAAATATTGACACTTTGTGCCCAATTTGGACATTTTCACTTAGGGGAGTACTCACTTTTGTTGCCAGTGGTTTAGACATTAATGGCTGTGTGTTGAGTTATTTTGAGGGGACAGCAAATTTACACTGTTACACAAGCTGTACACTCACTACTTTACATTGTAGCAAAGTGTCATTTCTTCAGTGTTGTCACATGAAAAGTATAATCAAATATTTACAAAAATATGAGGGGTGTACTCACTTTTGTGAGATACTGTATATATGTGCTAATGCATATTATTTTGGATTATTTTTTATATTATTTTTTCTCTATGTACTACACAGTTAATTTGTACTAGAAAACTTACAACGTTTCTAGCTCCAGGACTACCTGACCTCTCTTCCCCTAATTTATCAAGAACAATAAAAGTACTTTCATTAAATAATATTTCAATCAAATTAATAATAATTTAACTCTATTGACCAAGATTGCTAAAAATTAAATTACGGCATGAAATAAAAAAATTAAATAAAAAAGTTATTTATATATAAATGGGAAATTTTCTTGATGGGAAATTTTCTTCTTTTAAACTGTAATCCATTTGATAGGCACTTAGATGGTGATTTGCTCAGAATTTTCCAAACAAACCCAAATCTAGACCCTGTTTTCCTTCAAGCCATCAACAAGATGTGCAATTTTATATAGTTACAATTGAACTCATATTCAGTTTAGTTGGAGGGAAGATCTTGTTTTGAGTTCATGAGTTCATTCATCTCCTGCATGTTTGAATCTCGGGTTGGTACAATTCAAGATTTTAATGTGCCCTAAATATCTAGGATGTTCCCAGTGTTGACCTAGATTTTGACAGATGTGGTCTCCTAGCTGTCACATTGAGACACATATTTTGGCACTTCCCCAAATTGTCCAATGCCTGGATTTTAAAATATTTTGTTGGAGATCCGTTGTGAAACAAAACCAACATATTTTTATGATTTTGTGCGTAGTAGGTAGTCATTTTCCATCATTTCGCAATGAATGCTTCATCATATAGTCTATATACAACCACCCACACTTGCCATGCGTGCATGTGCACATGTGCGTGTGTGATTTCCATACATAGTCTAGGCACGTATACATATCCCATGTGTAATTATCACTCATTATCACACATACTGAACCTAATTGACTATTAATGATGATGTTAAGATGAAAGAATACTTCTTCATAAACATTTTTGAGTTTATGACATCTGGACTCAGATTGCTATCTCTAAAGATCACTGAGGTGAACTGTCAATTGTTTGTTTGTTTGTTTGTTTTCAAATGTCCACAGTTATATACAGCATTGGATTGGCACCCCATCCAGGGCTACCCCGCCTTGTGCCCGATACTTCCTGGGACAGGCTCCAGGTTCCCCGTGACCTAGTAGGATAAGCGGTATAGAAAATGGATGGAACTTGGCAACTGTTGGTTGGTGAACATCACGTGACTGATAGGTGAGATACATTTATGAACTGTGCTCCATTTGTGCAAATATGAAGATGGTGATGGTGAGTTTGTGGTGTTTAACCCAATGATGTTGACAGCTTGTAGGTATTCACATTATATTGTGATTAATGTTCATGTTCAAGCAGTATATGTGTACGCCTGATCCTGGAACACTTCTACTGCTCTAGCTAATCTCACCCTCTGGATCTACCTGATTCATCCTGATACTCTACTCTTGCTTTGCTCGTATTATTTGGCTGTCTGTACACTTCTTCCTTTAGTGGATAATATCACCTGGATACTGTAGACTTGCACCTACGCATCATAAAAATATCTTGTTTTCATCCCAAGACTCCATCCATCAATCCATTTTCCATACCTCTTATTCTACACAGGGTAGGAGGGACCTGGAGCCTGTCTAAGGGAACTGGGACATGAAGCAGGGACACCCTGGATGGAGTGCCAACCCATCGCAGGGCACAATCACACACACATTCACACACTATGGACAATTTAGAGATGCCAATCGACCTACAACATATCTTTGAACTGTGGAGGAAACCAGAGTACCAGGAGGAAACCCCCAAAGCACGGGGAGAACATGAATACAGGGCAGTAGCAGGATTTGAAACCCCAACCATGCGAGGCACCCAGGACTCCTGTTTACAATATTCTCATACTGAACATTCAATATTCCTTCAACAAATTTAGTGCCTTTGCTCTAGTTCCCTGTACACTGTAATGTTTTATAATCACAGTATTTGGTGTCACCAAGAAGAGGATGGTTTCCCTTTTGAGCCTTTCTTTTCAGATCTCTGTAAAGTTGCTTTAAGAGGATGTATTTTGCTGAAACAGCTTTTCAACAAAAATTTAACTAGCATTTTTAACTTTGAGCAAACAAAATTAGCGACAAAAATAAATGACAGTCACTTGTGTTAGCATCGTTTTATTATATGCTTTTAAGATTTCTGGTTTAGAACATTCAAACGTATCACTTTTACCTGCAGATCTGAAAGGTTGCGCTAGGCGCTATTTGTTCTCATTCCTCTTACCAACATAACACTGACCGATAAAATATGGTAGACCGAGTGTACACAGGGTTTATGTTTTCTGGAAACTAGAATTTATAATCTTGGTGCGGGGACCATATTTGGGCAACAAAATGCTGGAAATGTAAGTGTTAAAAAAAATAAACAGCTGGAGAAACATTTTGCATCTAATTAGGTTAATTAGCGACAGGTCAGTAACATGATTGGGTTTAAAAAGAGTATCTTAGAGAGGCAGAGTCTCTCAGAAGTAAAGATGGGATGGAATCTGGATGAAAGCAGATGTTGCTTTAAAACCTGTATATACCTTTCAGCATTGGTGGTGCCTTTCCAGATGTGAAAGCTTAGCATTCCATAGGCACTAATGCACCCCACACCATCAGAGATGGAGGATTTTGACCTGAGCGCTGATAAAAAGCCGGATGGTTCCTCTCCTCTTTAGTCCTCTTTAGTTTAGAGGACACGGCGTCCATGGTTTCCAAAAAGAATTTCAAATTTCAGTTCGTCTGACCACAGAACAGTTTTCCACTTTGCCTCAGTCCATTTTAAATGAGCTTTGGCCCAGAGTAGATGGCAGCGTTTCTAGATCACGTTCACACATGGCTTCTTCTTTTCATGATAGAGCTTTTACCAGCATTCGTGGATGGCACGGTGAACCGTGTTCACAGGCACTGAGTTCTGGAGGTGTTTCTGAGCCCATGCAGGGATTTCCATTAAAGAATCAGGCCTGTTTTTAATGCAGTTCTGCCTGAGAGCCCGAAGATCATGTGCATGCAATACTGACCCTTGTCCCTTGTGCACAGAGACTGCTCCAGATTATCTGAATCTTTTGATGATATTATGTACTGTAGATGATGAGATATTCATACTCTTTGTAATTTTACATTGAGGAACATTATTCTGAAATTTATCCACAAATTGTAAACATAGATTTTCGCAGATTATTGAACGTCTGCCAATCTTTACTTCTGAAAGACTGCCTCTCGTAAACACTCTTTTTATACCCAATCATTGTACTGAGCTGTTGCCAGTTAACCTCCAGCTGGGGTTTCTTTTCAGTAACACTTACTTTTCCAGCCTTTTGTTGCCCTGTCCCAACTTTTTTGAGACGTGTTGCGTCCATCAAATTTAATGTGACCTTTTTTTTTTTTAAATGGTACATTTCCTCAGTTTAAACATTTGATATAGTTTCTATGTTCTACTGTGAATAACATATGGGTTTATGAGATTTGCAAATCATTGCATTCTGTTTTTATTTACATTTCACACAGCGTCCAAACTTTTTTGAAATTAGGGTTATAAAAAGCCCTGTATGCTTTCCATGTTTCACCGCAACATCACAGGTCATAAACTTAATTCGTAGTCAGAAAATTGCGGCGTATTTCGCAGTTATTTGACCACAGACCTTGGTTTCAGTTTGTGTGTTAAAAACTCCCTCAATTTATTTTTATTTTGATGACAGATGATAATTTTCTTTTTCCAGAGGTGACATCTTATGTTAGTTTTGGAGGCCATATGGGCTAGAGAAACCACCTACTGTGATCTGTGAAGAATTATGCTACTTATCATTTTCCCAGCAGTGCATTGGTACAAAAATATACACACTCACTGATTAATTATATTATTAAGTTAACAGATGATGGTTTTAATGACTCTTAATGCCTTTTAATGGTCTCTACATATGTGTTATAAAAAACATGATGTTTGCAGGTAAGCAGGAGACACTTCTTTTAGGTTTTCTAGATAGAATATGTAGATAATATAAAATGTGATACATATATAAGAATACCTGCAGTTATGACACACTTGACTGACAAAATAGAGTTTTTATCTTGAATGATTTCATCTCAGTTGAAAACTTCATAAACCCTTCTGTTCATTAGAAAATGACCGATGGTGTCGCCATTGGATTTCAGGTTGGATTCCTACAAATGAAGATACAAAAAGATACAAAAGATATGAACACTAAACCCACCCAACCTACGAGTTGTTTTTTGAGACAGCACAATGATCTAGTAATAAGACCCTCTGACTCAGAAACATCCGACAAACTAAATGAGGCATTTCTCTCTGCAATCCATCTGTCTGCTTCTGGTTTTTTTTTGGAACATGAGTTATTAAAAACTCATATACAGCATATATTATAAGCTTGTTATACACACAACACATGATTATCACATTGCCTTTATCAGATTGTTTCTGGTATATTTGCTAACAGTAATCAGTTAGTGCTGATTACTGTATCACTGGTTTGTGGTACTACAGATAAGATCACTTATGTTCTGAGCCATGGCATGTTATGTAACCACACATATAAAAAAAATAAGTAACTGCTGTCCAATTATAGTACATTTAATATAAATACATGCATGCAGACATAGATTATGTAAATCTATATTTTAAAAAGAAGAAGAAGAAGAAGAAGAAGAAGAAGAAGAAGAAGAAGAAGAAGAAATAAATAAATAAATAAATAAATAAATAAATAAATAACTTCCTCTGGCTCTTACACCTCTACTCTGCACTACTCTTCCTCTGGCTCTTACACCTCTACTTTGCTTCTTGTAGAACTCAATTAATGGATCTTGTATGGTAGCACTACTTGTCTTGTTCTCTGCTTGATATATCGATTTGTTTGTATTTTCTCATTTGTAAGTCGCATTGGATAAAAGCATCTGCTAAATGAATAAATGTAAATGTAAATACATTTAAGTTCATACTCAAATATAAACAAAAAACTTATATTGCTGTTAGTGACCAATGTGTCTCATTTGGCTTCATTCATTCATTCACACCAGTTATACATTATTACTCTTCCCCCACTATATATACAATATAGTGTGTTGAAAGAATGTTCTGTATAAGCATCATGCTCTTTATTATTTACAGTATTCAAGTGAGTTTATTCTCTGAAGTAGTAGTAGTAGTAAAGGAAGTTTTCTTGCACCACAAGATGCTGTACTTCTTTTTGTAATCTGCAGGCTTGCAGTGCAAAAACAGTGCATTAATTAACATAGTTTGTCACCTTTCATAGTGAAGAGGACATTGCTGTGTAGTGCCGCTTAGAGATCGCACTTCAGAAATAGACTATGATGTCAGCTGCGTGGATGCCAGAGTGCATTACAGCTCTGAGTCATATATCTCCGATACATGTCGGAGTGTGTTTGGGGGCACCACAGTGACGTATTTCCTAGATTTTGCTACATCATAATAAAAAAGGTTTCCCTCTGTGTATTTTGGACTTAACGTACAACATTATGATGTAGTTTGAATGTCTATATTTCTAATTTCAGGCTTTTAGCTAATTATTGGTTTATCATTATTAGTTTTAAAAAGACATTTTTTTCTGACCACAGCAACTCATTCATGAAATGATTATTTGAATATCTAATCCAGATATAGACACAGAGTCATATTTTCCAACAATCTGGTCAATGCAATGTTCTGAAAGATGTCAGGTTTGTATGTGCAATTCTGAGTGCTGAGAGTATATTGGTAAGTGCAGTGTGATGCAATACAAGTGTCATACAGGTCATAGTCTGGTTACTTAGCATTACTCTCAAAGTCAAATTATGTAGCATCACGGTGGGAAATTTACAATTGTAAAATTAGATAAATCCCTTTCTATAGTGCTTGTAAATCCTGGCCCAGTCCATTTTAGCTGTATTGTAGTGAAGTCATATGCAGTAAAGTTATTCCTAGAATCCATTTCAAGGGTAAATACTGAATAAAAAAAACTCTTATAAGAAAATACTCAACAATGGGGTAGCATAATTCCAAATTGTTTTATTCCTCTTATACCACAGCAATTTGCCAACAAGTACAATGTATTTATTTATTAATAAATAAATAACAGGTCATGGATAGACTCCAGGTTCCCCGTGACCCTGAAAAGGATAAGTGGTATAGAAGATGGATGGATGGATGGATAACAGTTCATTCATTTTATCCAATTATGTTATATTTAATGTTAACTTAAAGGAGCAGCTCTGATTGTAAACGGAAAAAAAAAAAAAAAACTTCACACCAAACACTTCACAAGGGCAGCGATTATACATTATTTCTTTGTTAAATAACTGCAGAATATTTAATCAGATTTTTATTGGGTTTAGATTATGTGGAACATGCATTAACGTAAAACTGCTGTATCAGTACATTCTGACCAATCAGATTTGAGAACAGCATTGTGGTATTAATACACTATATGTATATACACTACACGTATATTTTAGTGGACCATTCTTAGTTTAGCTGTGACACTGATATGATAATGTGTGTTCTATTGGTGTGTATGTATCACACTGCAATGTTGCTCAGTCAACCATAGTTTACTGGGTACTAGGTCACTAGACACTCGTCCCTTATTGGTCATCTTGTACAGTTTGAGACTATAGCTGACTTTTTTTTTCATACACAGTGTGTGTGAATCATCCTCCAGTCTTTCATCAGTGTCTGTTTCAGATCACATGGCTGCTGCTGCTGCTGCTGCTGCTAGATATTTTTGGTTGATAGACTACCACAACCCAACAGATACGTGGAGGTGTTCAGACATCCTAACGATGAGCTGCACCAGATACATCTGTACCAATGTCTCATCAATACCATATGACACATTACAGGGCATTACCCACTGACTCATCTGAGGTAACCCATGTGATTATAGGAAGAAAACTGTGAGACAAAGTTTGAAGCTCTGCATCAAACCCCAGATCCTGCATCAAACCCCAGATCCCCAGAGCTGTGAGGTCTCAACAGTACTTGCAGTGGTGTTCATTTGGATTGAATGTGTCTTATTTAACCAGTGTTAGTACACAACAGCATTTAAATGTCCATCTACAGGGTGTCCCACAAATTAACACTTTTTAGCAAAATGTCAACCAAAATTTTTCATACTTAGTTTATACTATATCCTCTTTTTTTTTTAGATACCCTTTAAGACCACCTTTGACAAAAGAAGAACTTATTGAAATCATTCTCATGGCTGGATCGGGAAGCTGTCGCAAGGTTGACGTGGACTTTAACAGATAACATGGCGAGCACATCACACACAACACTGCTGCCAAACTTATTAACAAATTCTAAAAGACTGAAAGTGTGGCAGACCAACCGAAAAGTGGACGTCCATGAATATACACTGACGAAGGTAGAACCATTGTGGTGCTGGCAAACATAGTCCACTGTGTATGGAGACTTTTGGGACACTGTGTAGACTTAATGGAAGGTGCAATAAATGCAGTAGTGAATTAATGGCTTGGAGAGAGATCAGTAATTGATATGAATAGATAGATAGATGTGTGTGTGTGTGTGTGTGTGTGTGTGTGTGTGTGTGTGTGTGTGTGTGTGTGTGTGTGTGTGTGCCATTTAGAATAATTATGACCATTTAAAAGCACCCTGTTTTTCAACACTTCAGTTGGAATGACCCTGTAGCTGCTGTGAACATCCCCTCTTTAAAGTCCCCTGCGTAGGCTTGAGTTATTTATTTCAGGAACTGAGGAAGTGTTTATTACAGTGGTATTAGTATGACATCTGTGAGAAATGTTACACTTATGCAGGCCTTTGGATATGTATTTGTTTTGTAAAAGTCACGTCATATGTTTCAAACATAAACATGAAGCACCTGTCCCAAGCTGAAGCCATGCTAAATTGTTTCGAATGTCAACGTAATGACTTATGAAATGAACAGCAGCTATAGTATATAGTCCTATAGTAACAACTTAAACCGGGACTTGTATGGATGCTTGAAATAAATGGATTAAAAAACTTGTGTAATTTTTGATATGGTGACGTTTTCTGGTTTGATGTTTTGTTAAATTTTTTGGAAGGAGACTCCCGTGTCAGCACTTTATAACAAGAAAGACTTCTATAACTTAAGCTATGACAGGAACTTGTTTTGTTGATGTTTCGCTACATTGAATGAAACTATAAATGGATAATAAATTTATCACGTGTTGTAGTCATTTGCCAATTGCAATGGTATAAGAGGAATAAAACACTTTGGTACATGCTGTTATTTGAAAATAATCAACACTTTGCACTGGGCTGTATCACCCCACCCCACTGTTGATAAGTTTCCTAAAACAGCATGCCCCAAAGTGTTTTATTCGTTACGCGGTGCACACCTGTTCAACAACTCTGCATTCATCTATGAGCAGCTACTAAATTCCATCCATCCATCCATTTTCTGTACCACTTATCCTACAGGGTCACAGGGAACCTGGAGCCTGTCCCAGGGAGCATGGGGTACAAGGCAAGGGACACCATGGACAGGGTACCAATCCATTTCAGGGCACAATTACATACACATTCACACACCCATTCATACACTACAGACATTGTGGACATGCTACTCAGCCTACCACGCATGTCTTTGGACTCGGGGAGGAAACCCCTGCAGCACGGGGAGAAGATGGAAACTCTGAACACACAGGGCAGTGGCGGGAATCCAAACCCCCAGCCCTGGAGGTGTGAGGCGAACGTGCTAACCACAAAGCCTCCATGTGCCGCTAAACTCCTTTTATGAGAGTCAAATAGACTACAAGTCTTCATAGCATAATGCAAGTCAACATTTTGTTATGTGCGAAATATTGTTATGCCTTAAATAGTGATCGTAATCATTTTGAGGTGCACTGACATCATCTTAAATAATCTAAATGAGGAATTTTTGTATTCTGATCAATTTCTGTTAAGAATTTCATTCATTTCTGTTGATAATGCCATCTATATTTCTTCTTCTCTGTCATTTATAGGGTGCAGGTGTCTACCTTGTAATGTAAAATGGCACAGGATGAAGTGTTTCTCTTATTTCTCTCAAATTGCTTTTGCTCACTGGTGTCTTATGTAACGCGAGCTTTCTATTTTCTCTCTGTCTCTCGTGTATGGTTTTGGAAATACGAATTTAGTTTTCTGTCGTATTACTTCGTAATGGTGCATCATGTTTTACATGAACCTTTATCACTAATAGTAATGCAGTGACATTACTGACCTGCCCTTAATTAAACTGCGCCTTTACTTTTCGCAAAGTATGTGTTTTAAGGAAAACGCAAAAGTGCATACTAATCAGCTTTTCGAGATACTGAGTCATTTTTATTGAAACAACACTTTTGGGCTTGTCTCTACACCATCTAAGTTGGGTACAACAGCATATTCCATTTCCTCACCTAAGTTTATGCTTAGTGGAATTCACCCAAATGGGGCTTTTTTAAAAAACATGTACTTCATTTTTTGTCTTTTTTTATTTAGTTCATGTGATGTTTGTATTGTAAACATTAAATAAAAGCAGCTAAACATTCTACAGAGCAAGCCACAAGACAATAGTTACTCTATTGTCATTGTAACCTCAAGATCTTGGTTGAACCTCTACCGTTGCTACTAGTGTTAGTTTAAAGAGGACGACTTGTTATGTAGGTGTCAAAAGGTCATTTTTCAAGGTGGGCGAGCGTATAGGTAGAGGGGAATGCCGCAGCTAGTCTGCAAACTTGTACTCTACCTTAAATCATTCAATTATAAGATCGTAGAACCATAATCGTTGTTACCTACTAGCCAAATTGTCCTCAGTTTCCCTCCTGTAAACAGTATGTATTCCTACTGAAAAGCTCGTATTTGTTTATTTTCCGTCATAATTCCATATTATTTTCCAGAATTTTCATTTGTAGCATTAGTTTCAACATCTGATGAATGATGCGTAGGCAAATTTGTGTAGGGGGCTTAGTTTGCAAATATAGCTGAGTATGTGTCTGGAGGCTAGTGGTTGATACTCAGCAGCTATTTCTGGTATGGGGTGCTCAAGTTCCTTTCACCTAAGAGAGATGGTGTGATGATATGCACATTTGGAGGAAGTGTCAGCTCTCGTTCCTGCCATTACGCTCGTTCCTTTCAAACTGCTTTTGTCCCTATGTCAGTCTACCTTTAGGTTAAACCACACTTTAAATGACTCAGACAGCATTTCTACAGAATGACCTGACAGTTTTCCCACCACAAAAACATCCCAACTGTCTCCAAACCTGATATGTTTGCTGACATGTCTATATGTCCACCAGGTGGCAGAAAATTTGCTGATGATGCCCCTGAGTTATGGAAAGTACACAGATTACCACATACAGGTAAAAAAGAGAGGAACTTCAAGGTAGTGAGCAATGATGAAGCAAGCACAAAATTGCACTCTACTCAGTTCTGTATCAGGATTTGGGCTCCTCCAACCAGTTCTATGTTTCAACGGCAGGGCTGCCTCCATCCACATAAAACCTGGTGCCGAGCTGCATTATGCCCTACATTTGCTGGCAATTTTATCAGAAAAACCTACCAGAACCTACCATACCCACAACCTACTGACTGTAACCCATCTCTTGCTCTGCATAATAGGTCAACCTCATAGACCTTTTACAGTACATCAGAGACCACACAAGACCATATATAATTAGAGTGATGGTTTATTCTCAACACTGACCACAGTGGCGATCATATGGTCTTCCTTTTGTGTATATTACTTTACCATCGAAGCCTGTTGAGGACAGAACATGCCTCACTGTTACAGTCCCCTTCAAACCTCTTCAAAACTTTGAGATCACAATCATAAAATCAATACTCTCCTATTGCTTGGATTAGTTCTCCATTCTCATCTGAGTTATCATGATATATAACCATGTTTCGTTCACAAAGCAGCTCAGGAACATTATGTAATGTATAAAGCAGTTGGAAATCAAAGAGGGCTGACAGAAAATATCTGAAGCTTCTCACATTCTCCAGCAGATGGCACTTTACTCACAAATGGGGCCTGTTTCAGACCTGCCTGAAAATTTTCTTTCTATTTTCTTTTTTTCTTTTTTTAAATCCTTTCCTAAATGTGCCAATCGAGAATCCTTTAAATCCACAATGCCATGTATATATGTCAGTTGTACTTGCTGTTACTGTCAGTTACCCTTTCAGCTGTCTAGATGCTGAGTGTTGAAGCTGTACATACAAGTGTACTAAACAACATGAATAATGAATATAAAGCTTTGATAATTGTAGGTTGTGATTTCCACTGCTCTAGTTAAACTTTTTTTTTTTTTAATTAGAGATTTCCTTGCCATTCCTTGCCATTACAGCCGTGCCTTACTCCAGACATGAGTTTGAAAACTACTGATCTATTTGTATTGTGACAGTCTGTGTTTGATAAGGCATCAAATTAAACTATCAGGAAATTGTTCACACTTCGTAAATGAATGAGCATTTCTGCATTTTCCCCAGATAGGAACAAGGCATGCATGATTTGACTGTATTTGATCATACAGGAAGTGTGAGATAAGAATCAAACTTGTCAATGCCACATCACGCACATACTTACAAACAAATGCTGACATATGGTGTGCAATGTATTTACTGCATGTTAGGACACTTTTAGTGCAAAAGTCAATGTAAATCTACAGATAGTAATTAGTATTTTATTTTTTTCAGTTGCGTTAAACATTTGCATGCACTATTTACCTAATCTTAATAAACAGATCTATAAAATAAAATAAAAATCCCCAAATCATATCTCCTTTATCTGTGTGGTTATTTTTGCTGCTGTGTTGCATAAGCTTGCTCTTGAACTGATATTTGATTTTTCCAGATTCCAGATTCTAAGTGTATTTTCATAGGTTTCTAAATTACTTTACATGTTTCCATCTTCACAGGGTTTCAGGTCTTCTTGTGAAACTAAAATACGCCTTTGTGTGCAGACTCTTTGTTTACTGCTACCTATTGTCTCTACAGATGAATCAAAGCATGCTGTTTTTTATACCACAATTCTGAAATCAGCTGAGAGTTTCCTGGTTAAGTTGTTTCTGGCAGGCAATTTAACAAATTATGAATTAGCAAAGACAGTGCTGTATGGCATTTCAAGCCTTTTAGTATTGTACTTTGACTTGACATTTATTATTTACTATATGTGACTGAGTTTCTTTGTGTATGGTTTAATTTTACAGTCCCCCACAAAGGTATTGGAACCGCAAGGCCAATTCTATTGTTTTCACTATACACTGACACAAGATTGATACATGACATTTGGGTTTGAGATCAAAAGATAAATATGAGACAATAGATCAGAATTTCAGCTTTCATTTCCTCATATCTACATCTAGATGTGTTAAACAACTTGGCAGAATATGGCACCTTTTGTTTGAATCCACCCATTTTTTCATGTGATCAAACATATTGTAACGTATAGGTGTTTCTTGCTGCCCAGGTGTGCCCTGTTAGATCGATTGTTTAAAGAAGTTATAGCTCTAAATGTCTACTCTTGGATTGAGCCCTAGTTTTCAAATGTGAATATTGCATTTGTTATTTAAAAAAGATAAATCAACATGAAGACCAGAGATCTGTCTGTGGGAGAAAAGCAAGCCATCTGACAGAAACATTGTGAGAGCTGTGAAGAAAACTCCCAAAACAATGGTTAGTGACATCACCAACAACTTCCAGAGGTCACGAGGTGAAGGTATCACAATCCACCATTCAAAGAAGACTTAGGGCTAGGGTTAGGGTTACTTAGGGTTACATTTCGGTGCAGAAATGTAGAGGCCATACTACAAGATGCAAACCACTCATCAGCAGTAAGAATCAGAAAGCCAGATTGGAATTCGCAGAGAAATACAGAGATGAGCCACAAAAGGTCTGGAACCAAGATGAACCTCTACCAAAGTGATGGAAAGGCCAAAGTGTGGAGAAAGTAAGGATCTGCTCATGATCCAAAACATAGAAGCTCACCATTCAAGCAGGTTGGAGGTAGTGTCCTGGTTTGGGCTTGCATGGCTGCTTCTGGAACAGGCTCACTCATTTTATTGATGTAACTCATGATGGTAGTAGCAGAATGAATTCAGAAGTCTACAGCAACAATCTGTCTTCCAATTTATAGAGAAATGCATCCAATCTAATTGAGAGGAACTTCATCATGCAGAAAAACAATGACCTAAAACACACTGCCAACACAAGAAAGCACTTCATCACAGGGAAATAAACCAACTTTAACCAATTGAGCAGCATTTCACCTCCTGAAGAGGAGACTGACACCCAACAGAGACAAACAATAACTGAAAGAAGCTGCAGTACAAGCCTGGAAAAGCATTGCAAAAGAAACATTCAACAGTTTTTTGATATCTGTAGTCACTGATTGGCTTAATGCAGTTATTTCAAGCAAGGGATATGCAACCAAATATTAAGTGTTTATTTACTTTAATTTACTTTAAGCGTATCTCTTCCAATATTTTTGTTCACCTAAAAATTAGGTGGTCTGTTGTTGGGGGTCATAGAACTATGTTGAACTATTTCGGTTACTTTTGTTTGATTTGTTCATTGCAAACAGCTGAAAGAATGTAAATTTTGACAATAAACGTGATTTGCAATGGGGGTTGAATGATTTTGATTGCAACTGTATCGTCATTCCACTAGGGGGCAAAATAGATTAATAAATTCAGGGCCACAAGCTTAGTTACTGACAAAATATGTTAATATCCAATTCAATTCAATTCAATTTCAATTTTATTTGTTTAGCACTTTTTACAATAGACGTTGTCTCAAAGCAGCTTTACAGAAATATCAACATGGTATACAGATATTAAAGGAGTGAATTTATCCCAACTGAGCAAGCCACTGAGTGGCGACGGTGGCAAGGAAAAACTCCCCAAGATGTTTTAAGAGGAAGAAACCTTGAGAGGAACCCGACTCAGAAGGGAACCCATCCTCATCTGGGTAGCAACAGATAGTGTGAAAAAGTTCATTATGGATTTATATGAAGTCTGTATGGCGTTAGGAGCAGCCGTAGTCCCAGCAGTCTGGAATTAAAGAAGATTTGAGCTCCATCCAGAGGCAGAAAGGATCTGGATCTCTAGTATCTCCATAAATTCGTGTGGGGTCGGCGAAAGGAGAGAGGGAGAGAAAAGATAATTATGACTGCGAAGTAGTAGAACAGAATCTAGTCGGGGTAGGCTTGAGTAAACAAATACGTTTTAAGCTTAGACTTAAACACTGAGACTGTGTCTGAGTCCCGAACACTAATAGGAAGACTGTTCCATAACTGTGGGGCTCTATAAGAGAAAGCTCTTCCCCCTGCTGTAGCCTTCACTATTCGAGGTGCCGTCAAATAGCCTGCATCTTTTGACCTAAGTAGGCGTGGCAGATCATAATATGACGTGTAATCCAAATTCCATGTAATATGCATATGTAATTAATGCATTACAGTTCCAGGTTTGAACACTACAAAATGTGGAACAGTTCAAGGGAGGTGAACATTTAGTTTAGTTTGTTTGTTTGTTTGAATGAATTTCAATCTCTGCATCTGTCCAGTAGGTGATATATGTTTCATAAATTCGTACATTCGTAATGTACCTTTCAGATAAATGCTATTAACTGAACACATTTAAGAGAAATTGTTGATGTCTTGTTGGTATATTAAACTGATTTTGTTTTTGTGTGTGTCTGTGTGTGTGTGTGTGTGTGTGTGTGTGTGTGTGTGTGTGTGTGTGTGTGTGTGTGTGTGTGTGTGTGGCCCACTTGATAATGTAGTTATCTAAAATGAGTCTGATATGCCTGGTTTAAAGTCTGCCCACAATACGGTTTGATGGATTTGACCTATGATAGCCATTCTGTGAACCCTAAATCTACAGTGAAAGATATTTAATATAACTCTTGTTGCTGAGTGATCGTTTGATTGCCATGTAAATAACATCTCTAATCTAAGTGTATGTTATTATTTGAGAAACTTGTTAACTTCTAATCTAGGACTAACGTAACATACTGTAGGTGCGGGCAGTCCTGATGTCTCAGAGTAGAATTCAGTTAATTCACAATGCAACAGCCTGCATCCCTACAAGGAAATGTCAGATGTATTACCTTATTATTTTCCCGTCTACACTGATGACAAAGTTTTTATGATGTTTAAAACTTTAAATTGTAAAGGCCACTTCACTCAGCTGAGGCAGGTCTGATTTCCACTTAATTCCATTGATCACTCACAATAGCCAGTGGAAGCTGTTCTTACATCTGTTTTAAATCTGGAATACTGTACCAGTGAATATTAGAAATACAAGCAGTATAGCATTCATTCATTCATTCATTCATTCATATTTAGTAACCAACCAACTTTATCCTGGTTGGAGTCACAGTTTGTCCTGGAGCCTATACCAGGAACACTGGGTATGAGGCTGGAATGCACAATGCACACACACATTCATACCTAGGGTTACAATTACAGTTACATTTATATAGCACTTTTCTAGACACTTAAAGTGCTTTACATAGAATGGGGGGTTATCTCCTCAACCACCACTAGTGTGTAGCATCCACTTGGATTATGTGACAGCAGCCATAGTGCGCCAGAACGTCCACCACACACCAGCTATTAGGGGTAACTTAGCACAGCCATATCACCTAGCCGCTCCACACAGACCTGAGCTCAGGATCAAACCTGGGACCAATACAAAAATTGTATAGGTATTTTAAAATCCAGATTTCAAAATTTACTTGATTAACCTGGTCTTTCTATCTTTGTTCTTGTTAAATACTTTGCACCATTTGTAGTAGTTCTTATAGCTTCATTGAAAGTTCATTATTCATTAATGATTGTAAATTGTTTCCTTAATTTGCAATCTTTTAAATCTATAAATGTAAGGATTATTATTATTTTTATCTCAACAGTGCCAGCAGAGCGACTGGGTTACACATGTAACTCTGTGCCCTGAGAAGGGAACGAAACATTGCGTTTAGCATAACACTATGGGAGTGCCCCTCAGGCGTGACCAGCATCTGAAGCTTGTGTAAAATCATGCCCATTTATAGGCCTGCCATGATCAGGTGAAGTGGCAATCAAGCGCGTCACGTGATATATATATATGGCACCTGTGAACCGTGCCGTCAGCCTCTATTATCTGAAGTGAAGATGCAATTCACAGGCCTACCCCAGTATGACAAAGCTACGCAACGTCTCGTTCCCTTCTCATGGAACAGGGTTACATGCGGAACCCAGACGTTCCCTTTCAAAGGGAACTTCATGTTGCGTTTAGCATAACACTATGGGAACGAGAATACCCACTCCGTCATACCGAGGGTACAGCCTATTCACAAAGACCCAAGCCGATGGTCACTGCAAGACACTCGAGAGCGGGGTGAAATGAATATCCAAGCTGTAATATCGAATGAATGTGTGTGGTGTACACCACCCTGCAGCAGCACACATACCCTGTAAGGATACCCCGTTGGACAAAGCCTTTGAGGAGGGGATCCCCCTAGTGGAATGAGCCTTTATGCCCAGAGGCGTAGCAAGACCACGCACCTCGTAAGCGATAGAGATGCTTCCACTATCCAATTAGAGATGCGCTGCTTTGACCCAGCATAACCTCTACTGTCGCCGCCAAGCAGACCAGCAGCTGCTCCGACTTAAGCCATTGGCCGAAGCCATTGGCCGAAGCGGTTGACGTAAGTACGGAGAGCCCTTACTGGACACTGCAGGTACATTTTCTCTTGTTCCGGTGTGAAAAGGGCAGAAAGCCTGCAACACCACAGGCTGGGCAGCAGATGTAGGCACGTTAGGAATATAATCTGGCCTAGGATACAGGAAGGCCTTGGCTAATCCAGGGGTAAAGGCAAGGCAGGAAGGGGCAACTGAGAGAGCTTGTAGATCTACTGCTCATTTGACAGATGTCAGGGCCAGCAGAAGAGCTACCTTTAGAGTCAGAAGCTTCTCAGGGGCTGACTCTAAGGGCTCAAATGGGGCACCTGACAGACCTTCCAGGACCACAGAAGGTCCCAGGAAGGTATGCGCGGCCTGCAGATGGGCCTCAGATGCCTGACACCATGCATAAACCTCAAAGTTAGGGGATGTTGCCCCACAGAGGCTCCATCAACAGGGCCCTTACTGGCCGAAATAGCGGACACGTAAGCCCTGGTTGTAGAAGGAGCCCACCCCACTGAGAAACGTCCTTGTAAGGACTCCAGGACTGTAGCTATTGTGCAGTTCACTGGGTCTAGCTGGCGTTCCTCACACCACAAGACAAAAAGCCACCACTTGAGCGCATACAGTTTCCTCATGGATGGTGTTCTAGGGCTCAACATGGTCTCTACAACCTCAGTTGTGAGACCAGAATCTATGAGCTGGTGCCCCTCAGGGGCCAGGCCCAAAGTTTCCATAGTTCCGGCCGAGGGTGATAAATCAGCCCTCCAGCTTGAGATAGTAGATCAACTCTAAGGGCTCAAATGGGGCAACTGAAAGACCTTCCAGGACTACAGAAAGGTCCCAGGAAGGTATGTGCAGCCTGCAAATGGGCCTCAGCCACCTGACACCACGCATAAACTTCAAAGTTAGAGGAAGTTGCCCCACAGAGGCTCCATCAACAGAGGCATGGCTGACTGAAATGGTGGCCACGTAAGCCCTGATTGTAGAAGGAGCCCAACCCGCTGAGAAACGTTCTTGTAAGAACTCCAGGACTGTAGCTATTGCGCAGTTCACTGGGTCTACAGTGGATCCCTGCAGCTGGGAATCTCCCAAGGATTGCCATACAGCAGGGATATTATCTCTGAGAACCATTTTTGAGCTGGCCAATAAGGTGCTACTAGCAGCAGACATAGACTGTCTTGACGAACTCTTGCTATAACTTGTGGGAGCAAAGCGATCGGGGGGAAAAGTGTACAGATGTGACCTTGGCCACATGTGCACCATGGCATCCAACCCTAATTGTGCAGGGGGAGTGAGGGCAAACCACAGTGTGTTGTCTCCTCAGAGGCGAACACATGCAGTCCCACTTGGCCAAACCTCCGGCATATGGACTCCACCTCTTGTGGATGGAGCCACCAATCCCTGGGCCTGAGCCCCTGCCTCAACAGGGTGTCTGTCCCCACATTCCAGTTGCCTGGAATATACATTGCACTCACTGACAAAACTTTCCCTCTGCCCAGAGAAGAATTAGTTGCACCTGCCTGAACAGGGGGCTTGGACATAATCCTCCCTGGTGGTCAATATATGAGACCACTGCTGTGTTGTCTGTAAATACATGGTGACCTCTCAATTGAGGAAGAAGGAATTTCAGTGCTAGAAATATGGTCCACATTTCTAGGGAATTTATATGCCGCTCCAGGTGAGGGCCACTCCAGACTGTGCTCCAGCCCATAAGGGAGGTCTGTCATTACCACCTTGTGATAAGGAGACACCCCTGGAGTGTCTTGGAGTGTGACCCAAGGCTAGAAACCAGAGACACTCAAATTCTCAGAGCACATAGGCTTCGCCGCGTGACACTGATTACTCTCAGAGGTTTCATCCTTGAACAAAACCCTCAACTTCTGAGCCATGACTGAAATGGTCTCCTGTGCAATAGGACCAATGGTATGATGTTGGCTGCCCATAAGCTCAAATAGTCTCCCATAGAGACTGGAGGAGATGCCAAGATCCAGCTTTATCTTGCTCAATGTTGATAGGATTGACCATATGCATGTTGGGGATAGAAACGCCCTCATCCTAGTAGAATCCTTATAACCGCTATAAAAGTTGTCCACTGCACTGGGGAAAGCATACTTTTCTGAGGTTCAACCTGAGCCCCAAGCTTTTCATGTGGGTGAGAACAACATCTTGATGTTGAACCGCCAGTTCCCTGGATCGTGCTAGAATTAACCAGTCATCCAAGTAGTTTAGTACACAGATGCCCTGGAGTCACAATGGAGCCAGAATGACATCCATGCACTTTGTGAAGGTGCGAGGGGATAAAGCTAGCAATATTTCTATGTGGAAATATGTACCTTTTAGATCTATCGTCACAAACCACTCCTCAAACTGAATCTGTGGAACGATTAATTTGGGCGTCAGCATCTTGAACCTGTATGTCTGAAGAGTACAGTTCAGATGACGCAGATCTAAAATTGGCCACATACTCCTCTATTTTTTGCAGACCAGGAAATAACAGCTGTAAAAACCTCCCTCCCTCTGGGAACGGGGTACATGTTCCATGGCCCCTTTGTCCATGAGGGCTCTTACTTCCTGCACTAACATCAGGCTCTGGTTTGTGCTGACTACTGTGGTGAGCACACCTCTGAACCAGGGGGGTCGAGCTCTAAATTGGACCCGGTATCCCTTTTCTACGGTAGACAGAACAAATGGAGACACATTTGGCAGTAGTTTCCACGCTGCCAGTTGGTCTTTTAGTAATGTTAACTATTCCACATTCTATTGGAAGGAAAGCATCATATTTTCGATGCCCTGTGACAGCTCGCTGACCAGAGAACAATGAAAACTTGGGACAGCCTTGGCTAGGGGAGGCCCTACAATAGCACTAGGGAGCAAACTGCCCTAACAACCTCATGTCCCCTGAGACGTCCCTCCATGGCCCCTCAGGACCGCTCTTATTTTTTTGCTTGGCCTTTATGACCATTCTCAGATCAGACCTAGTAGCACGCCCAACTGTGGCCACCCAGTTCCCCTGGCTGTTTGCGGGGGTTGGCGGGCTGCCATTATCACCTTCTGTGTCTTCCTCGCACTAGTGCTGGCCCGGGCTCCACTCGTGCATGCCAGGGTGAACTCGACACAACAGGGAAGGAACTGGCTGAATGCCGCCATATGTCGAGCTCACTCAGCAGGTCTGCTTGGTAGGCCTGCAACACTGTCATTGTCTGCAGTGACCCATAAGCAAGACTACTACTGCATAGGCCTTGCCCACCAGTGGCATGGTGGCCTTACACGGTGGCTTGGATGGCAAAGCCGGCCTCCCTAAATTAACTGCCATCGATGGAGAGAGGTAGCTCGCAAGCGCCTCCTCCACCTTCAGCATAGCTAAATAGCCATGCCGTTCATTCCCCACAATGGCCAAATAATCCAACATTGTGGGGTTATAAATACAGCTTATGCATGGTTTTCCCCCAGAAGACAGATATTTTGTCATGCACTTCTGGAAGAAAGGGGAGTTTTTTGCAGTGTGAGAGATTTACTTTCACTGGGGAGAAAAAAGCTTATCCAGCCTTAGTAATCACTTCAAGCAGCTCTTTATATGCTGCTCTCAGTTTTTAGTACACCATTACTTAGTGGAATTATTACCATTATTTTTGTTGGGTTTTTTTTCTTCCTTTATTTTCCTTTTGGCTTTCCATAGCAGAAGGAGGAGTCGCAACGCGAACTCCAAAATCCAGCGGAGAGCCAGACCTGGAAGACAGAGCAAGAGATAGAGCAGCGCTCGTCTCCAGCTCCTCTTCTGGATCCATAAGAGATCCTCCGGACTTGAGACAACTAGCTGTCCCGGCGCTTCGGCTTCCAAGAAGAGAACGAGGTGCAAGCGTAGATGCCTGATGTAAGCATTACAATGCGCAGCTTCTCAAGACTGCCATCGCATGCTCAAGCCCTAGACACTTCACCCAGAAAGTGGGCACTACTCCCCGTGATGAAATGGGAGCAAGCTGTAACACACAGAATTCTCTCACTCGTATTTTTCCCTCTCGCTCTTCTCTTTTTTTAAAGGGATAGAAAAGTTCTGGAGATTTTGAGAAAAGATAGAGAGGAAATTAAGCGTCTTTTTGTTTCTTTACACAAACAACCAACATGCAGTCTCGTTGAAGATAATAAGACTGATGGCGTGGTTCACAGGTGCCATATATATACCATGCGACACGCTTAATTGCCACGTCACCTGATCATGGTAGGCCTATAAATAGGCATGATTTTACACAAGTTTCAGATACTGGTCACGCGAGGGGCGTTCCCGTAGTGTTATGCTAAACACAACATGAAGTTCCTTTTGAAAGGGAACATACTGTTTTCTGAATTAAAGCCAGATTCAGTGCCAGTGAATGACATTAAAAGCCTCATTGGATGAGATAAAATTAGAGTCAAATTTGTCACTGAGCATAGTACAAAGTTCATGGCAAGCAAAATGCAGTTAACCAAAGGGAAGTGCAAAATAGCAAGTACCCAGATAGCAAAATTGCTGTAGCCCAGATACGGCCCACACCTGACACTTTCATCTGGCCCACATACAGCATGGAATGATAGCACTTGGGCAGTCCGCTCCTGTTTCCCAGATTTGGTCTACAAGCAAGCCATGACAATGCCGCATGTACGCCAAGAACAAAACAAATAAAGCAGAACTGGCCCAAATCTGGCAACAGTTAATTTTAATTCTGGCCCAGGTCCAACCCAGATCTGACCCATTTCTCCGGCCCATGTATAGCATAGAATGATGGTACTTGGGCGGTCCACTCCTTTTTGCCAGATTTGCGCCACAAGCAAGCCATAGCAATGCCACATGTAAGCCAAAAATAAACAGAATAAACCACAGCTGACCTTAATCTGGGCCATAGTTTGTTTTTATTCTGGTCCACATTCCATTTCCTCATCTGGCGCAAATGCTGCATGGAATTATGGCACTTTGACGATCTGGTCATGTTTACCCAATCTGAGCTATAAGCAGGTCACAGCATGGCCACAAGTCAACCAAGAACGAACCAAATAAACCATAACTGTACCTTATCTGGGCTAAAATGTAGATATATTATATATATTGTAATCTCAGCCTTATACAAAATCAGGTAGGCATGTGTAGTGTGTGTGTGTGTGTGTGTGTGTGTGTGCGTGTGTGACTGTGTATGTGTATGTGTATGTGTGTGCATGCTGTGCCATTAAAACTCTGGTGACTCATAGACTGAATATCAGTGATACTGTAAGTAAGTGAATTCTGCATCAACAATATTCAGCATACAGTATTTCCTGTCTCTCTCCACTGTGCTTGTCTAAAGCAGAAATGGCCAAAATTTTTATTTAATAAAAAATGATTGTAACAATTCTCCTTTTAGCACGAGAATTTTCCTGAATAGAATCCTGATCCCAACTGATATGTCACATGTAGCCTCACATCCAGATTAGCTTGTACCAACTATGTTGCATTGCCATGTGATGGAGGCTGAGAGGAAGCAATTGCAGGTATGGCAGCTTTAATGAGAAAACAACAATCCAAAACGCAGTGCAAAGATCAAAAACGAAGACAGGCAATAGACTGGAACAGGTTAAGCAGAGTCGAGGGCAAAACAGAATCAAACCAGAGAAACAAGAACAGAGAACGGCGTGGTATAGACAGAGACAACGGTAACTGAGCGTATACTTCGCAAAGTCTGTATGGACGAGCAGTCTCTTTAAAGCATCATGAAACACTAAACTACATTTTCTGAGATTTTAACAGAGGTGTTCATGTCGCACATCATAAAAGACAATCTTAGCATCTGTTAATTTTAATTGTAGGAGAAAACTGGTCAATTTTGAGCTTTTTTGGTCTTCCTGGTTTAAAACCTCATCCTGTCACATGTCACAGGCAGTGACATGTGACATGGCAATGTACTATAGTGTTGATGACATGTCGGTGTCTCATAATTATTCATGACAGAACATGGTGCTTTCCTACAGATGTAGTAGATGAAAGAGGCATCCAAATGGGTCGCAGGCATTTGTTTCAGTGGTGTAAGAGTTCAAGTGTGTTTATTCGGGAGAGCTATTAGAATTGGAGAAAGGTGGACTTCGGACTTGCTCATGAAAGCAGTTTGTGTCTACACAATGATGCGGTACTCAGTCCTGAGGACTTTTCCATCCCTTCAAATGAAGCATTTGTCTAATTTTTAACCATGACGGTTTAACTTGCCTTTTGAGATAATTAAACCACTTAAAGCTCCGCAGGCCGTCACATGCAAAACTATACAATGAGAGTCCGTGTTGAAGGGAAGAGCATTCCCACTTTTATTTGTCAAAAGCTCGAGCCTATTAGCTAGCTGTCATTCTGAAACTTTTCCCATCCATGCTGCCGCCGGTTTTATTTTATGTTTTCCTACATAGTCATGCCAGGGGCTAATGGTTCAAATAGACAGGGCAGACGACCTGCACTGCTATCTATTGTGTCTCCATTTAGCCCAGGGGATTCAGGATGAGAGATGTCCTCTGCTTCATCTGCATATTTTGTCACTATCCATCTTTATTGTGAGTGTTCTGAAGGCTCAACCCCCCTCTTCCTCTCCTGCCTTTCCCTGCAATGCGCACTCCCCCTAAGTTGCATTTTTCAAAAACATTGAGAGGTAGACTTGAGCTGAAAAGGGAGGTTTCATGACCCTTTAAAGGGTGTTGTGTTGTGTTGTGTTGTGTTGTGTTGTGTTGTGTTGTGTTGTGTTGTGTTGTGGTGTGGTGTGTGTGTGTGTGTGTGTGTGTGTGTGTGTGTGTGTGTGTGATTGTTAGAGGGTATGCACTGACGTCACCTTCCAGCCAGAACACGTCCCCTCGGCCAGACTGAGCGGCAAAACATCCAGCAAAATGGCTGGTTTTAACAGGGAAGCTGTGAAAACGCTTGTATAACGCTTATCAGGTTAAATTAAAGGCAGTTGGACTCGACAGTGACCCCTACAACTTGCCCAAGAACCTGTGGTCCATGGACATTGGCATGTGGCCAGAAATCGGTTTTCCCGACATTTATATGTACCTGAAGTCTGAATGCATACAAAAGCCTTGACGTTTGGTCCTACTTCAAGGTGGGATTTGTTGGGGAAATTAAAGTGACAAGAACACCAATAAACATTCTGGTTGTATGTACAAATATATTTTTTATTTTATTATATAATTTTATCTGGTAAACCATAGCTAGCTAGTCCTAGTTTGTTTGTAGCTAACACTGCTTCCACTTACTAACGTTATATATTTGTGAAGGTAAATCACGGTCAGAGAATGAATGAGCCCCCAGTATTCATAAGTAAAAATAGGCAGCATTTAAAAAGAAATAGGTAGCAAATTATACATTATTGTACAACATGTACAACTAAAAGATCTTACACTGCTCCACTTAGTAAAAAAGGACTGAATGGTTTTTTGCCACTCTGTAAAAAGATAGCTCCGAATTCTTGTTGAATCTGTTAGTACAGTCGATCACACATCAGCTTTTTCCCATTTTAGATGTGCTTTTGCGGAACTCACGCTGTACACTAAGGCTGCCGCTCAGTCTTTTTGCCACTCAGTGGGCGTGACCATGGCAAGCTACCATGACGTCATGTGCATACCCTCTATAGGTGTATCTGATTAGTATTCCAGAGAAGGTGAATGTGTCTGTGTGTTGGTTTGGGAGTTGTAGTTTGCGGCAACTATGTTTGTAGGCTGAGGGGCATTATGGGAAACAGAGTCACTGGTTTGCTGTGACATGACATGCATCCTAACAAAAATTAGCCCAATGCAGTTGAAAAATATTCAAGCTATATTTACCATTTCAAATGTGAGCCTTTTTAGGCATACATGTAAATTAGCCAATGTCAAAAGTGCTGCATCTAAGACAGATGTGGCCCATGTCTATTTTATGATATTTAGAGCATATTTGCCATGTTAAATGTGGCCATGTTAGGCTTACACCCTGATTAACCAATGCTGACTGTGTCGTATTTTTGCCAAAACTGGCCCAGATATGTTTTAAGATAACTGGGCCACATTTGCTGCATTATATGTGGGCCAATTTAGGCTCACACCCACATTATCCAGTACCAGTTGTGCCACATCTTTACCTAAAGTGGCCTAATACTGTTCAAAAATATTTGGGCCATATTTATCATGTCAAATGTGGGCCACATTAGGCTCATATCCTGGTTAGTCAATGCTGACTGTGTCGCGCATTTGCAAAAAGTGGTCCAAATTTGTCGTAATGTATTCGGGCCATATGTTTTAAGATAACTGGGCCACGTTTGCTGCAACATATGTGGGCCACTTTTGGTTTACACCCAGATTAGCCTTTGTCGACTATGCCACATTTTTGCCAAAGGTGGCCCACATTTGTTTTGCAATATTGGGGCCATATTCACTGTTTACCACATGGAACACTTTAGGCTCATATCCAGATTACACATTGTCGTGAGCACCACATATTTGCCTAAAAAGGCCCACTTGTGTTTTGGTATATTTGGACTATTTTTACATATGGGCCACTTAAGGCCTATATCCATTTTGTCCAGGCCAAAAGAAGGCCAGCAGTGCCGCATCACTGCCTGAAGTAGCCCACATCTGAATGCTATTTGGGTAGCAATGAGCATATAGTGCATGAAAAGACAATGAGGCAGGGTGGCATTAAAGTACAAAAGTGATATGTTCATACTGGGTGGGAGTTCAGCTTTGATGGTAAGTTCTGTGTTTTTTACAGACAGTGAACTTTCACAAAGTGGGCAGAGAACATGTTGAGCTCTTCAGGAAGTGAGGCATCACTGATTGATGGGGGAGTGTTGATCGTAGCAGTCGAAAAGTGTTTGGATGCCCTGCCATGTGCATTGAGGGTCAGCATTATTGACATTGTCCTCTATCCACATTTTATACTCAGATCTCCTTGTTCATCCACAGCTTTTGATGTTTTAATGTTTTTACAGGTAGTGGCAGTGTCAACACACCTGTTGATGTGGTCCAGAACAGGGTTGTGTAGATATTAATGTCGTTGCGGGTCCATGGCGGCCTTGGAAGCAAACGTGTTCCAGTCTGTGTGATGGAACTGGTGCTATAGTGTAGAGTCTGCTTCTTCCAGCCACACTTTTGCAGTCTTTACTGAGGATTTTACAGTACATGTTTGATGATGGGAGTGTATTTGGGAAGTAAAAGCTGAGAAAGGTGATAAGATTGCCCAAGGTGTAGGCTTTATGCTTCAGTAACATTGGTGTAGACGTGATGCAGGGTATTGTCCCCTCTCGTGTTATTAATTGAGAAGTCCTCAAATTGGCATGATTAAAATCACTAGGAACAGTAAATGCTCCTTCCAGATGTGCTGTTTGTAGCTTTATAATAGCAGTACCTAGTCATTTCATGGCTCACTTAGCATTAGCATCCAGAGAGACATAGACTGCAGCGAAATGGTACATACGAATTTACAGGGCTGGTAGAAGGGTCTGCACTTAATTATACAGACCCTGATATTAGTCAAACAGTGGGTCTCAGTCACCCCAGTGTCCATCCACAAAACCGTGTTTACTAAGAAGCGAACATTCCCACCTTTTTCATTACCATAACAGACATAGTCAATAACAGAGTCTACAACTAATGTGGTTGACCTTAGTGTGAGAATGAATGTATAGAATTGTATGTCTGTCTATTTGTTTGCATTTTAAGAGTCTTTTCTTGCAATAAGCAGCATAAGTGGTCTCTTAGGCCCCTGGACCACCAGGGGGCCCCATGATTTTAAAAATGTATTGTATGGGAGAATATCATAATGAAGCAGCATAAAGCCTTCTGGGGCATCTATCTATCTGGGGCAGGAAATGCAAAAAGAAAAACAGCAGAAGAGGAGAAATGGACCCAAAACACCAGCAAGAAGTTAATGTTAATTAAATGGATTCAGTCAAAATTTTTTGTATCATCAATGACAAGAGGTTAATTTTAACATGCAAGATGCTTTTTACTTCAAAGATGAGGCAGCTTTCATTATGTTCATACTTACAAATAAAATAATCCTCTTGCTGTGGGTAGGAACAATGAGTAAGTTGTCGCTTAGGGGCCCCAAATGTCAGGAAAAGGCCTTATGTGTTTGTGGTAATCTGTTTTTGTTTGTTTTGATTTATTTTATTTTTTTTTTGTTAAATAGCTCACATTTCTTAAGCAAATAATCATTTCTGCATGAAAAGCTTGCCCAGAATTGAACATGGCAAACTTTATTTGGGCAGGAAGCAGAAGTGTGTGAGAGATAACCATCACTTTCACATATGCCAGTGCCACATCATAGGCAGATATCACAAGCACACTTACTTACAAAATGCTGATGCATGATGTATACATTTTAGCACAGTAGGCTATTTACTGCAAATGCACATTATACTCTCATGGCAAAAATTTGTGAAAACAAATATTCAAAGCATATGCTATGTTTTAGTTTATCCAATCTTTATTAATGCATGTAAAAATACCACTTTTTTTTTTTATCTCTGGGTTTTCTTTTCCAATCTACACTGTAGACGTTTGCTAAAGTGAAAGTATATAAAAGATTGCAGATGCTTTTTAAACAGATATTTGGTTTCCTTGTTTATATGTTCTATATTCACACTCATGGGTTGACCTTAATCTACAGCGATATCAGTAGTATTCAGACCCCTTTATTTTTTGCACATTTTATTGTGCTATACTGTAGATTCAGTTGAAGAGTTGAGTAAATTTTTTTGTGACCATTAATCTACACCCAGTAAGTCACACTGACAAAGCAGAAACAAAGTTTTAGAATCAAAGAATCAAAAACTGAATTCCCTCAATTGGATCAGTATTATTATTAAGTTATTGACGTACCTTTATAGATGAAGTCTTGTTGAGTAAGTCTTTCTTAAAGGCACATCAGGATTTGGGCAATTTCTCCAATTTTCCTGGCAGATCCTCTCAAGCAGATTGGATGGGGAGCATCTGTGAATTCCCATCTTCCTGTCTCTCCATAGATGTCCTATGGGGTTTAAGTGTGAGCTGTGGCAGGGCCACTTACAGACATTCAGATACGAAAGTCACTCCAGTGTTGTCTTGGCTGTATGCTTTGAATCATTGTCATCATCCTTCCCTCAATTCCATATCGATTATAAAATACTACTACACGCCTATAAAGCTCTAACTGGCCAAGCTCCTTTGCATTTAACCAATCACATTGTCCTTCATGCTGTTTAAGGTCACAAAACTCTGGACTTTTGATAATACCGAGGACATCAGAGTCTACTAAAGGAGGTCAAACTTACTCACACTTAGCTCCTAAACTCTGGAATAGCCTTCCTGATAATGTTCGGGGTTCAGACACACTCTAATTTTAAATCCAGATTAAAACACATTTCATTAGCCTATCATTCACATAACACATCTCATAACCTTGTACTCCAGTCATCTCTGATGAAATGATAACAACTGCACATGGTCATCTGTGCCTGAAATGCAATGAACAGCAGCAACTGTATGCTAATCCTTCTCCTTTTGTTTCCTGTTGCTGAGGATGGCCTCATATGGACAGCCTGGGGACACACGCGAAAACTGTGAAGATGGCATTGGACTGCAATTGATGCGGGCAATTTTGGTGCAGTGTCTGGGACAGTGGTTGTGATTATGGTTGGGACTGCAGTTGCTACAAACAATTGCACAAACAGACTTTGAGATTAGGTCTCCATCGGTGGACAGTTCATGACTTCAGCGGAATAGACTTCATGTTGAGACTGTGGTGAATTTCCTGATAACACAGTTGCATTTTTTTGTTTTATCATGTATCATGTCAGTTATGGAAAGGAATTATTTATAATTACACTATCCGGTGTCACCCAGATGAGGATGGGTTAATTTTTAAGTCTGGTTCCTCTCAAGATTTCTTCATCATATCATCTGTGGGAGTTTTTCCCTTGCCACCATCGCCTCTGGCTTGCTCATTAGGGATCAATTGATCAATTTAAAATTTTGATCTGAAATTTATATATTTCTGTAAAGCTGCTTTGTGACATTGTCCATTGTTAAGTGCTATACAAATAAAACTGAATTGAAATGAATTCTGACCATTCTCAGTGTCCCTGCTGCTGAAAAGAACCCTCATAACATGATGATTCCGCTGCCACCAACATGCTTCATTAGAGGGATGGTATTAGCCATTTCTTTTTGGTTTTGGTTTTGTCAGATGTAGCATCTGGAGTTTAGCCCAAAAAGATTTTTAAAAATTCTCATCAAACCAGATCTCCTTTAAGTTCCTGCCATATACCTTGTAAAAGGGTCAAGGGAAAGCTATAAAACCATTTATAATTTGCATGTTTCCAAGAGCAAAATTGGTTCCATTATTGAGAAATGTAAGAAGTTTAGAAGCACCAGGAACTAGCCCTGTGCTTGTTAAAGAGAAGCTTCATGCCACTACTATAGATCAGTCAAAATGTCTTCAGTTCTCATCATCCTCGACCATTTCACTTGATCTTCAACACAGTCAATGAGAAGACCCTCTTGTCCATCCCCATGAGTCTTTCATGACACAGCAAGGCAATAGTTTTGTTTTTATGTCATATCAGATGACATAGAGGAGATCCACATCTGCTTCATGCACACTGTCCATTGGTGTGCCATAATGCTCAGTGCTGCATCCTCCACTATTCTCCATTAATAACCATTCTCTCGGAGAGGTCGTTTTTATACCACTATGCTGATGACGCTCAACTCATCTTTTCCTTTCCTCCCTCAGACACTCATGTTTCTGCATGGATCTCAGCATGTCTGGCAGCAATCTTGTCAAGAATGGCAGTTAATCAACTGAAACTAAATCCAAACAAAACCGAGTTGCTGTAGATCCCCATGCCAAGATCGTGTCATATCCCGTGTGATATTCCTGGACAACTCTCAGATCTCGCCATCTGTCTCTCCCCACACATTGTCACAGCCAATAGGCAACAACTTCCCTCATTACCTCATATCACTAAACTGACTCAGTCATGAAGGTTTCTCTTTCAGGACATCAGGAAGATCCAGCCAATTCTATCCACTCAGGTGCTTGTTCAGTTCCTTGTCATTTCAAATCTAGACTATAGAATCAGTATTTTGCCAACACTTTATTGCCTGTGAGTTGTGCTCACAGGGATTGGTTTTGGTTTGGTGCCATTATGCAACATTAAACAATACTTCAAAATATACAGTGTAGCAAAATCAACAGTGCAAACAGTGACAGATCCTGGCATTGGCCATATACGCAGCCACGTAGGAGGCGGCATTGGGTGTCACACTTTCAGACACAGGAGCAGTTTCACACAGGAAAATTCATTCTTTAGCTTGTGGTACATCTCCCCTTTCTGCCAGCCCTCACACCTATGCTATGCTGTTGTCTGTCTGTTCATGAAAAGTCACCTGCTGGAAGTCTCAAATGTGGGATGGATGATATTTTAATAGTGCCCCAAAAAAATTAACTAAGTGAAATTGCAAAATAAAAATTTATCTCTACTCCTGATGTACATCCAGTGACATACAGTAGCAATTTCCTTGGATTACTATAAAACATTAATAAATGACAATGAGTGACTGAACAGCACAAATGTGGAATGGTTTAGTCTTGACTTTTGATTGACGGCTGCAGAATGGGATGGGCGATGTTTACATGCGTGTGTGTGACATAATGAAAAGAGAGACTGTGAGTGAGACTAAAAATATCTCAGAATGAAAAGATCAAAGCCAACAGGATTTCAATTTCGAAAAAGAGAAAGGAGGACAATGAGAAACGGCTCAAAGATAAAGGTATGCTATGATGTCATCTCATATGATGTTTTGCAGTAACTTTATTAATGTGTAATTTTGCAGTGCTAACATCATAATAGTCAGCAATAAGTCTAAGACCAAATTACTTGAAACTTTGGATTATGCATTATAACAATTTTAATAACCTAAATTGCATAATTAATATAAGCATCTTAATGTTATGTTTTTATATTATAACAAACTCATTTTTTCCCTGTCACTTTCACTGCAGTATTACCTTGTCATTATGTCTCAGTATTATTGATAGTACCTCATGTACTATAGGGGGGACCCTCTGAAAGTATTGGAACAGCAATTCTATTATTTTCACTATGCATTGAAAACATTTTGGTTTGAGATCAAAAGATGAATATGAGGCAATAGACCAAAATTTCAGCTTTCATTTCCTGATATTTATATCTGGATGTGTTAAACAACTTAAAACATGGCACCTTTGTTGGCAGACCACCCAACTGAATTAAAATTAAGTAAATTCCACTTAATATTTGGTTGCATATCCTTTGTTTGCAATGACTGCATCAAGCCGGTGACCCACTGATATCACCATACTGCAGTTTTATTTTGTGATGCTTTTTTAGGCTTTTTCTGTCACTTATTCAGTTGTTGTTTCTTCTGGGGGGTTTCTCCCTTCAGTCTCCTCTTCAGGAGGTGAAATGCTGCTCAACTGGTTTAAGGTCTGGTGATTGAGTTGGACAGTTTTAAGTCTTCCACTTTTCCACCCAAAAGTCCTTTGTTGTGTTGATAGTGTGTTTTGGGTCATTGTTTTGCTGCATGATGAAGTTCCTCTCAGTTAGGTTGCATGCATTTCTCTGTAATTTGGAACACAGATTGTTTCTGTAGACTTCTGAATAGTGAGCCTGTTCCAGATACAGCCATGCAAGCCCACGCCATGACACTACCTACACCATGCTTTGGATGTTGAGGACCTTGAGCAGATCTCCACACTTTGGCCTTTCCATCACTTTGAAGAAGAAGCCTTTATTTGTCACAATAGAGCAAAGTGAAGCAGCGCCCCTGGAGCAGAGATGGTTTCTTAACCCGCACATGACAGCTTGGTGGTACTGGGGCTTGAACCCACAAACTTCTGACCCAGAGCCATAACCATTGAGCCACCTTGTAGAGGTTAATCTTGGTTCCAGAGCATTTGTGTCTCATCTCTGTATTTGTTTGTGAATTCCAATCTGGCTTTCTGATTCTTACTGCTGTTGAGTGGTATACATCTTATTGTATGGCCCATATATTTCTCCACGTGAAGTCTTCTTCAAATGGTGGATTGTGATACCTTCACCCCTGCCCTGTGAAGGTTGTTTGGTGATGTCACTGACTGTTATTTTTGGGTATATCTTCACAGCTCTCACAATCTTTCTGTCATCAACTGCTGCTGTTTTCCTTGATCAACCTGTTCCATGTTTTTTTGTTAGTACACCAGTGTTTTTTTTGTTTGTTTGTTTGTTTGTTTATTTTCAGGACATTACAAATTGTTGTATTGACTATGCCCAATGTTTGTGCAATGACTCTGATTGATTTTCCTCTTTAATCAGCTTCAAAATGGTTTGCTTTTCTCCCATAGACAGCTCTCTGATCTTCATGTTGGTTTATCCTTTTTTAACAACAATGCAGTCTTCACAGGCAAAAACTAGGGATCAAATCAAGAGTAAATTAGAACTGTCTTGATTGCCACAAACAAATAGTGCTGTAGTGCAGTAGACACAAAATTATAAATTGGACAGACAAAGACAATAGACATTGCAACAGCATTTATGATTACACAGAGACAGGACATGAAACAAGAGACATAAGACAAGGTGTGTGCAAAGTGCAATGCATCCAGAAAGAAACTGTTCTGGTTGTGTTTACAGTGCATCCGGAAAGTATTCACAGCACTTCACTTTTCCCACATTTTGTTATGTTACAGTCTTATTCCAAAATGGATTAAATTCATTATTTTCCTCAAAATTCTACAAACAATACCTCATAATGACAACGTGAAAGAAGTTTATTTGAAATCTTTGCAAATTTATTAAAAATTAAAAACAAAAAAAAGCACATGTACATAAGTATTCACAGCCTTTGCCATGACACTCAAAATTGAGCTCAGGTGCATCCTGTTTCCACTGATCATCCTTGAGATGTTTCTATAACTTGATTGGAGTCCACCTGTGGTAAATTCAGTTGATTGGACATGATTTGGAAAGGCACACGCCTGTCTATATAAGGTCCCACAGTTAACAATGCATGTCAGAGCACGAACCAAGCCATGAAGTCCAAGGAATTGTCTGTAGACCTGCGAGACAGGATTGTATCGAGGCACAGATCTCGGGAAGGGTACAGAAACATTTCTGCAGCATTGAAGGTCCCAATGAGCACAGTGGCCTCCATCATCCATAAATGGAAGAAGATTGGAACCACCAGGACTCTTCCTAGAGTTGGCCGCCCAGCCAAACTGAGCGATCGGGGGAGAAGGGCCTTAGTCAGGGAGGTGACCAAAAACCAGATGGTCACTCTGACAGAGCTCCAGTGTGTCTCTGTGGAGAGAGGAGAACCTTCCAGAAGAGCAATCATCTCTGCAGCACTCCACCAATCAGGCCTGTATGGTAGAGTGGCCAGACAAACTCCAGCCACAGCCTGCCTGGAGTTTGCCAAAAGTCACCTGAAGGACTCTCAGACCATGAGAAACAAAATTCTCTGGTCTGATGAAACAAAGGTTGAACTCTTTGGCCTGAATGGTAAGCGTCATGTCTGGAGGAAACCAGGCACCACTCATCATCTTTCCAATACCATACCTACAGTGAAGCATGGTGGTGGCAGCATCATTCTGTGGGGATGTTCTTCAGCTGCAGGAACTGGGAGGCTAGTCAGGATCGAGGGAAAGATGAATGCAGCAATGTACAGAGACATCCTTGATGAAAACCTGCTCCAGAGCGCTCTGGACCTCAGACATGGGTAAAGGTTCATCTTCCAACAGGACAATGACCCTAAGCAGAAAGCCAAGATAACAAAGGAGTGGCTACAGGACAACTCTGTGAATGTCCTTGAGTGTCCCAACCAGAGCCCAGATTTGAACCCGAATGAACATCTCTGGAGAGATCTGAAAATGGCTGTGCACCGACGCTCCCCATCCAACCTGATGGCGCTTGAGAGGTCCTGCAAAGAAGAATGGGAGAAACTGCCCAGAAATAGATGTGCCAAGCTTGTAGCATCATTCTCAAAAAGACTTGAGGCTGTAATTGGTGCCAAAGGTGCTTCAACAAAGTATTGAGCAAAGGCGGTGAATACTTATGTACATTTGCTTTTTTTGTTGTTTTTTATTTTTAATAAATTTGCAAAGATTTCAAACAAACTTTTTTTGCATTGTCATTATGGGGTATTGTTTGTAGAATTTTGAGGAAAATAATGAATTTAATCCATTTTGGAATAAGGCTGTAACATAACAAAATTTGGAAAAAGTGAAGTGCTGTGAATACTTTCCGGATGCATTGTAGCTCAGGAGGTGATGGACCTGCAGTGTCTCCACAATGGCATCTTAACAAAGAGGTGCACTGCACTCCTCTTTGCCATGATGGTGTATAGGTCCTTGATTTATAGAAACTCACTCATGGCAGGTCTGCCACATGTGCCATCTGACCTCTACAACTAATCCAGAATGTTGCTACATTATTTGCTTTCAACTTCCCCAAGTTCTCCCTCAACACCCCATTGCTGCACTTCATCCAATGGCTTCTTGTAACTGATGCTTGGACAAGGGCATCTGCTAAATTCCGTAATTGTAAAATGTGTTCCCGGGCCAGGCTCTGGATTAAAATTAGTAGAATGCTAGATTTAAAAGTACGATCTACAAAGATGGCACGATTGTGCAACCTGCATTTACATAGAAAAGTGTTGTACACTAGTGATACTCATGGATAACCAGAAAAAAAAGGGTAAATCAGCTGTTTATGCGCTAGCCCAGGTCATGTTTTTACTGAACTGGGCCAACTTTGACTGCCCCAGGCCCCATGTTTCATTGACACATTTCTATGTTGGTATTCTTGATAAAAATTAAACGAGCTATAAAATGAACAGATGGTCACACTGCATCTCTCCATGACCCAGCCTTTATACTTAGAATTCAGAGTGAGTCCAATTAAAAATATTTCACCCTTTTTTAGGAGGAGAAGTTGGTTTGCATATGCTTTGGACTTGTCAAGAGAATGCTTTTATGTTAGCAAAAAGGTGAGTAGATTTTTACCGTTTGACTGGGAAATTTTAATTATTATTTGTAATGTGAATTGTGGAGTATCTTTTTTATGAAGGGTACCAGTTATTCTGGAGGGCACTGTATGTGCTGCAGTAACTGCCATGATTGTCAGAAGGCAAATCAGAAGGTTCATCAGGTTTGAGTTCACTGTTTTCAGTGCTGATTTTATTCTACCTCAGTCTTTTTGTTAGGGGAAAATGATGTGACTGAGATCTCGTTGTGACTGGTGGATGAGATCTCGATGATTATCTGTTATGAAGCTATCACACCACCTCTCATGACATTCCAGTGGACATAGTATGTCTTATGATAAGCATGAAAACTAAATGCCAAAAAATGTTTCCACAAATTGGAAGAAAATAATGCATGTTTTGGATTATAAACCTTAAACACGTTCTGAGAAGTGAGAAAATGATGTATTGAATTGCTTATCTAGAACAGTGTATAACACAATGCTGATAACAGTTTGGGCCAACATCTTTGTGCTGTAACAGGAACAGTCAGAAAAGACTATGTATCAGACACGTTACACAGAGCCACAGTTTTGTGATTAGGATTAGTCAGCACTTTCAGTTTTCTGAAGGCTGCCTTATCAAATTTTTATCATTGCATCTCTTCTGCAAGCAGTTGCAGGAGAAGATGCAGTTACTGCACCTTATCATTTGCCCCTCACTTAACAATGCTAAACCAAACTACACAAACTTCCTGGCAAAAATTTGGGTAGTAGTCAATTACTTTGCCCTCATGTGCGTATGATGATAAATGATAATCAGCTGTAAATTACTAAGCATGTTACGGCTCAGCTTATTTACATTTAGTGACAGCCAAACAACACCATAAAAGGGCAACAACTTACAATGAGCTGAAAAGAACAAAATGAAGACTAAACGATAAGAGTGCCTCCCAAGCATAGTACATGAAAAATGTCCCAGTAATGCGGCTCTACCACTGCAGCCCCTCAGCTACCACAAATACACACTAACACATCCTTTTTTTTTATAGGATGCCATTTCTTTTTTCCTAATTGAATGGCTAGTTTTATTTGTTTCAACGAATACTATTTTCATTAAATTCATGCATGCAACTGAAACTAATCAATTCTATTAAACATAACAGAGTAATCCATATAAATTTGCAGAAAATTGCTTGTTATATGATTTGAAGCCAATCAGTCAAAGTTCATATTAGCAAGTCTCCTTATGCATAAATTGCATATTAAAAATATGCTTCTTTTTTTTTTTTTTTTTTTTAGGAGAGGAGCTCTCGTAGGATAAGAAATGTTTTATAAATTAACTGGATTCTCATAAATACTATATGTCTTGTGTAAATGCTCTTTAGCATTTATTTTGATAAATGAGACCCATTATTCTTAGTTTTTTTACTATTAGTACCTCACAAGATGGTGTCATTAGTATGAAATTGGGGCAGCATGCAACAAACAAGCAAAACAACTAATTAAAGAAAATGAGTACTTGAATTCCTGGTACCTCTGATGTAGCACACTGTATTTGACTCTCAACAAAAAGGCAACATTTCATGAGCCATGTGTTTCTTTCCTTGTATTGCACATCAAAGACATTTTTTAAATCTGGCTAGAATCTTTATCTTTAGTTTGACTTGTGTTTTAATGCATGGTGTGCTAGTAGTAGATCATCCATCAATTGTGTAAGCTGATGCTCATACTCAAGTTTCTGTTAACACAATTAGCACTATTTGATAATAGAAATGATTTATCCGGTGTCACCCAGATGAAGATGTGTTGCCTTTTGAGTTTGGTTCCTCTCAAGATTTCCTTCTCTTTCATCTCAGGAAGTTTTTCCCCTTCACTGTTGCCTCTGGCTTGCTTATTAATCATAAATTGTATATAAGGATTTCTATTAAGCATCTTTGTGACAATATCGATTGTTAAAAGCACTTCATGAATGTAAATAAATTATTCGAATTAATCTAAAAAAAAAAAAATAGTTCCTATTGTTTTTGTGTCTAGTGTGTCATGCAGTTGGATTTGCCTAAATGTATTTTCTCACTAATTACAGCATTAATCATAGACTGTACTTATAACAACTACAAATAAAGAACTAATGTCCTGAACACATTATCTAGTGATTTCTCCACAAGTATTCTTAAATTTATTCTACCTGTAGATTTACACTTTAGGCAGATACCTTTATGTAAAGGCATAAAATAATTCAAGTACAGAAACAGATCCATCCATTCATTTTCTACACCACTTATCCTTCAGGGTCGTGGGGAACCAGGAGCCTATCTCAGGGAGCATTGGGCACAAGGCAGGGTACATCCTGGATGGGGTGTCAATCCATCGCATGGTACACAGAAACAGATTTCAGTGAAAAATCTCTTTTAAAAATGTCAGATATTCATATACCGGAATACTGTACTTGGTGCTGTGTGGTTAACTTAAATTTCTCTCTGACGGGTAATCAATAACATCTTAATCAAGATATCAGAAGGTACGAGCAGTATGCGCAATCACATCCTCTCTCCACACTATAAGAAGAGAGAGAGAAAGAAGTCACACAGCACTGGACCCACTGAATTCTGACAGTTCTGACAGACTGGAACAAGCTACACCATGAAGATCTTCTTGCTTTTCCTCACCACCATGATGGTTACTGCAGCACCTCATGCACCTTCATCAGATGGACATAAACTTAAGCGTTTGATTTTAGAAGAAATCATTCAAAGTATAAAGGACGTGAAAGACAGCCTAACAGCAGAGGTAAGATGAATTAGTCTTTTAATTTAGTCACTGAATAATTACTAGAGAACATTTAAAATACAGAATAAAGTCACTGATCGATTAACATTTCACCTTATAATTTCTCAGATTTTTGTCCAAAAAGTTATAACAACTGAACACTGCACTGTAAGTTGGAGAAAATAAATTTCACTTTCTTTTATTTTATATTATAATTTCTGTTGAAGCTAACAATACTTTGATGCAATATTCCAGCATAAGAACTTCTGCAATGCAGGTAATATCCTGTCGGTGTATAAAGCAGAGGATCTCGGACTAAAAGAAAAAGACTGGCTGCTGCCCAGGAAACTTGTAGCCTACACCAGGGTGAGTGACTATTATGTACAAACATGTCTTCTAAAAACCTATTCTAAAACGTGGTTCTCCATAGTTCAGCATAGTCAGGGGGTCTGGAATTTTGTTTGTTTACCCATCATCATCAAAATGTTTTTTTTATTAAGTTCTTTTAGGTTAAGGTTTTTCCTAGGCTGCTACACATATTGCCAAAATATTATTGCACTTATTTAAATAATTAAAATAATATTGACTATTTGCATTATGTTCATAAAACAGATATGTACTGATGGGGTTTGTGGAATTTCCCCTTTAAAGGTGCAAAAAGGTTGAACAATTGTCCTCTTGAGAATTAACACTACTAATACAGTGTAATTCAAAATCATCAAGACATATAAAAGAAAGCACTTACAAGCACTTTAGAAAGACATGTGAGCACAATGTATGTGGACCTTCTAATCTGAAAAATCTTAATACAATAGTAAACACATCATTTTAATTTAAATGAAAATAACTGTGACTGTTTCACCTGCAGGACATTACCTGCAAGGAGCCAGCATCAGTGGACAAAGTTAAACTTCACCAACTTCTGGATATCATACGGCAGTGCGCTCAGAAGGAGTACACAAATTCTTAAAGTTTTGAGATCTTAAGGTTTATTTAACCTTTGAGTGTTTTAATGCAAACACATTACATGATATATAGGCATTTTGCATATTGCTCACAATGTAGCATTAATGATTAATCTTTCCTCTTTTTTCACAATTCATTTCATAATGTGGTTTTAAATTAGGGATTGAAATATTTGCAAAATGTAAATACAAATGCTATTTTAAAAATAAATTCTAATAAAAAACAAGCAGTATGTGTCATGTCTCATAGTAAATGTACACACTTTTAGTGGTAATTAACATCACTTCTTTTTTTTTTACAGTGCATATTATTATTATTTGTTGTTCAGCCCTCTATTAATAATCCATTTATTCACTCATGTATATAAACAAGGTGTTACACATCTGCACATATTCAAATTATACACATACATTGAGGTGTCCATAGTGTACATATTACCATTGTTATTATTTTTTTACTAATTTAATTCTTATTTCTCTATTCCTATTGTGTTTGTGTATATATATATATATATATATATATATATATATATATATATATATATATATATATATATATATATAGATAGATAGATAGATATATAGATAGATAGATAGATAGATAGATAGATATAGATATAGATATATAGATACTTTATTTCAATTCTATTCCTATTTAATGTGTATTCTTTCCTATCTGTTTTTTGTGTAATTGAGCTGCTGTAACAAGGGAATTTCCCCAGTGTGGGATCAATAAAGGTTATCTTATCTTATATTATCTTATATAATGTAAACAGGCAAAAAAAAGAAAAGAAAAAAAAACAGCTGTTGTTAAATGGTGCTACAGTTGATGTAGAATGATATGAAGGCTCACTAGCTAAATGGCATTGAAGTAATTGCCATTCATTCATATTCAAAGTAATTTTTAAAGAGGAAGAAATCATTAAGGGAATCACAACTAATATCTTGATACTGAGAAATTAGGGTGCATTGACATTTTTCTGTTTCAACATCTTTACTGAGGGAAATATTTACATAATATTAATAATCAAAGTTATAATCCACATTTCTAAAGCATTTCTCAATTTGGGTCAAAACTGCTTCACGATAAATGTTTAAACCAAATATTCATGATGAAACATATTAATGATATAACTGACAATGATTAATGAAACTGTTCAGTAAGGGGTGTTCAGCAAGGGCCACCACTAATGAACAGATCTGATGGAAGATCTCAACAAAGGACTTTCATCAGGGGGAAAAGTGGAAGGTTTTCGACTGACCAAGTCAATCACCAGAACTTACCCCAATTAAGTAGCATTTCACCTCCTGAAGAGGAGACTGTTAGGAATGTGATCTTCGTATTGTGATTATTAAGAAAAGAGAAGGTGAAAGTACACGAGAAAACAAAGCGCCCCCGCCCTGCTACACACTTCTTGTATCAAGCGCTTGGGAGAGTTACCAAATGACATACAGATACACAAAATTCAAATGGCAAGATCTCTCTTTATTCAAAGAAAAACAGAGTATATATACTGCTTGTCACACAACAGAGACAATGGGTTAACTATTGATTGGCTAGGCAGAAGGGCATATTTGCACAAAACAGGAAGTATGTCAATGTAAGATAGGAACAACTCCATATATGGTATTTGGAGGACATAGGAATGCGCATAAATGGTATTCTGGAAGGTAGGTAAATGCATGCAAATGGTACTTGGGGAGACAAAGGAATGCACGCATATGGTGAGGGGTTTTATCTGTCTGTACCCGATTAAAAATGTTAACAAGGGAACAGAGAGGGAAGAGTGTTAACCTATAGTAAACTCGAGAAACCCATAACGTAAAAGCCTGGAAAAACATCACAAAAGAAGAAAATGACAATTTGGTGATGTCAATGAGTCTCAGAATTGATGCAGTTATTGCAAGCAAGAGATATGCCACCAATATTAAGTGTTATTTATTTTAATTTACTTATTTGTTCCTATACTTATACTCACTTCAAATTTGCGTGGTATGATGCAAAAGGTTATATGTTTTCTATTGTCCAACACATCTAGCTGTATATACCAGGAAATAAAAGCTGAAATCTTAAACTCTCATCTCATATCCAGCTTTTGATCTCAAACCCAGATGGTGTACAGCACAAACAGATTAATTGGCCTTGCCATTCCAATAGTTTCAGAGGCGACTGGATCTATCAACATTAAATAATATTAAATAGATTAAAAATGTAAGACCATTAAAGACTGCTACACATGTCTGAGCATGCAACATATACTTCCTAACCTGGACCCATTTCCAAATGTGTACAGCTGATTAAAAGACGAATCACTCCTGATAAGCGATATCATGGATGTTTATTTCATAATCATTGTCATCATTTTATCATGGATTTAATGTTACCATATTTATTCCTCACAGGACACTCACTGCATTGACTTATCATCAGCTGACAAAGTTGAACTTTGCCAACTTCTGGAAAACATATAACTGTGTGCTAATAAATACTTTGGGTCAGTGTAATAGGAAGAGCCATAAAAGGCATTGCCTAAATTGTCAGATGTTGCACTACACTCAACCAGAATTTTACAATTAGGATGTCATCATTTTCAGTTTATGTGAGGGCTGCCTTATCGGTTTTTATCACTGCTCCTCTTTTTGCAAGCAGCTGTGGTTGCTGATAACTAGATAACTCAACTACAAATGGCATTTTCAGTGTATTCCTTTGTTTAGTTATAATCACAGAATTGGTGAAATACCAGTGGTTGATGCTCTGATAAGTTCGTGTAAGTTAATGAAATCTCTTTTTTAACCCATTTTGGATCACTCTTGAATGCACATTTCTTTACGACAAACACAAGACTCAGCTCTCCATTGTTTCTTGCAGTTATTCATTACTTTATTGTTGTTGTTAGTCTGTTGTTATTACTATTAGAATACTTTTAGTATTTATCCTGGTCAGGGTGAATTTGGGCTGCACTACCTGCTGCACTACCACGCCACCCTAGAATATATCATGGTGGTGTAATTATTCGTTTGTCTTCACTGGGGCAGAATACAAAATACAAGCCGACATAGTAATCTGTGATTAAAGATATTTTACTTAAATAAGACTTATCAGGAGCATGGTGGAAAGGTGGTACAGTGAGTAGTATTGCTGCCTCACAGCTTCACTGTCCCTGGTTTAGTCTTAGATGATACTGTCTGGGTGAAGTTCCACATGTTCTCCCTGTGTCTGTGTCGGTTTTTTCCAGGTTCTCTGGTTTTCCTCTACCTCCCAAAAATATGCTGGTAGGAGCACAGGGCTATGACAAATTGCCACTAGTGTGCAAATGAATATACTGACAACCCCTACAGGGTGTATTCTCAGAGTTCCTAGAAAAGACTCCAGATCCAACAGATCCAACCCTGATCAAGAAGAACTTAGTAAAGATAAATGAATGAATTGACAGCTGACAGATTTCAGTGACAGATTAATGATTTTTTTTTTTTTTTTAACTGTCAGATATTCAGATATTCACTGTATTTAGTGGTGTGAGGTTAGCTTCAATTCTTTCTGACGGGTAATCAAGAACATCTTAATCAAGATATCAGTAGGTATTCCCAGACACCAGGGCTAAGTCGCTAAGTCACATCCTCTCTCCACACTATAAGAAGAGAGAGGTAAAGAAGACACACAGCACTGGATGCACTGAAATCTGACATTTTGACTCAAACAAGCAGCATCATGAAGATCTTCTTGCTTTTCCTCCTCACCCTCATGGGGATTACTGCAGCACCTCATGCATCTGCATTCACTGAACATAAACTTCAGCAGCTAGTTTTAGCTGAAATAGTACAAAATATAAAGGAAACGAATGATAGCCTAACAGAACAGGTGAGCTATGAATTAGTGTTTTATTTGATTATATAATTCAATTTATAATACAGAATAAAGTCACTAATCTATTAACATTTAACCTTATTATTTCTCAGATTTTGGTTCAAAAAGTGATAACGACTGAAGACTGCACTGTAAGTTTTTGTTACTTTCTTCCTAATATTATTTTACAATTTCTATTAAATCTAACAATACTTTGATGCAATATTCCAGCATAAGAACCTCTGCAAAGCACACAAAATCCTGTCGGTGTATAAAGCAGAGGATCTCGGACTAAAGGAAAAAGACTGGCTACTGCCCAGGCAACTTGAAGCCTACATTAAGGTGAGTGACTTTGACATATAAGCATCAACCTTTGGTTTGTCTATTGGTTGTCCAAAAAAACATTTTAGATTTCTAAACATTAGTTTTCCAGCCCAAACCACCATTATCAAAGCTATTTGTTATTAAGTTCTTATAGTCGTTATCCAGTTTGACTGGATATTGAATCAATTGAATGGGTTTATTCCTTACCTTAATAATTAAAAAACAAGTCAGCCTATAAATCATGTAAAATTTAAAGTAATGTGTTCTCTCTATGAATAGTTTAAAAGGATTAAAAATCTGTTTGGTTCCAGTATTTGTGTGGTCGTGTGGGAAAAACAATCAGATGTTGGTATGATTTAATTCTAGAAAACAGCCAAAAAAAAAAAAATTAAATAGAGATCATATAGAAAATAAAGTTCAGAATTTTACTGCCAGTAATATACTTTGACATTTCTGTAATTCCATGACTTAATGACAGCAGACAAAGTTTTAAAAATGTTTAAAAGACCTAATAAAAAATGGGAAATTTAGCCAACAGTACAGAAATAACTGAAAGAATCAGCTGTTATTTTCCACTGATGTTAGAACAGATATAAATTGAATTACAAGATGATTATGACTTGTATTTTATTTTTCTATAAGTAGATTAGATAATAAATGTAGAGGAAGGTGGGGCATCTTTCTGGAATTGGAATAAAATCTTATCAAACAAAATTTTATCCCTTTTTACTTTTGGTAACCAGTACTTAAAATGCTATAACTTTGATTGTGATTGAGATACATGCAAAAGACAAAAAATTCAGTTTGGAAAGGTTTTCAGAGCAACCCCTTACTTGACTTAATCCATGGCCTGTAGGTAAGAGATAGGGTGACTTTCTCTAGTCTAAGGCGAGTAAGAGTTACAACTTCTATGGGCATTCCTGTAACCAAAGTGAATCCACTGATGAGTTGGCCCTCCAGCTTCACCAATAACCCATTTGCCAACCAAATGTCATTACCAGGCTCCATGATGATAAGATAAGATAAAATAACCTTTATTGATCCCACACTGGGGAAATTCCCTCATTACAGCAGCTCAATTACACAAAAACAGATAGGAAAGAATACACATTACATGGGAATAGAATTGAAATAAAGTAGTAAATACACACACACACACACACACACACACACACACACACATACACAATAGGAATAGAAAAATAAGAATTAAAGTAGTAAATAATAATGATAATAATAATAATAATAATAATAATAATAATGGTAATATGTGCACTATGGACAACTCAATGTATGTACAGATGAATACAAATTTGAATATATACAGATGTGTAACACCTTGTTTATATACATGAAAGGATAAATGGATTATTGCACAGTTAACAATAGAGGGCTGAGCAACAAATAGTAATAATGTGTGGGTTGATGATGCAAAAAAAACAGCTAGCAGTGCTACATTATGTTGTTGTTGCATTAAAGAGTCTGACTGCTGTAGGGATGAAGGACCTGCGGTAGCGCTCTTTCTTGCACTGAGCGTGCAGCAGTCTGCTGCTGAAGGAGCTGCTCAGGGACCCCAGTAACTCATACAGGGGGTGAGAGGAATTGCTCATGATAGACGCCATCTTAGCTAACATCCTCCTCTCCCCCACCACCTCTATGCAGTCCAGAGGACAGACCAGGACAGAGCTAGCCTTCTTAACCAGTTTGTTGAGACGTTTCCTGTCCCTCTCTGTGCTCCCGACTCCCCAGGAACCTACTGCATATAAGATGGCGATGCAACCACAGTGTCATAGAAAGATTTAAGCAGGGTCCTGCACACACCAAAAGACCTCAGTCTCCTCAGCAGGTGGAGACAACTTTGGCCCTTTTTAGTACAGGACATCTGTGTTTGTGGACCAGTCCAGTTTATTGTTGAGGTGAACACCCAGGAATTTATATGAGGGTGTGGGTTGGACTTTTGAAGCCCTTTCAGAGCTCTATTTAGTAGAAAATGGGTGTCACACATATTGCCAAAAATGTTATTATGTACATTTAAATAATGAATCTAATATTTGAATATTATTATGCTCATGAAATAAATATGCACTCAGGGGGATTTTTTTTCTTTGTGTGTGTGTGTGTGTGTGTGTTCACAAATACATTTTATGTTGTATGTTAGTTATATAGACCTCCAAATCTGGAAGGTTTCACATTGAATTTGTTTATACAATAGTAAACACATAGTCTGAATTGAATGTGACTCTTTCCTGTGCAGGACATAAACTGCAAGGACCCAGCATCAGAGGATCAAATTACCCTTCTCCAACTTCTGGATAGCATATACCATTGTGCTAAGAAGGAGTACTCAAAACCTTTTGATGTATCTACCAGATCATCTCTCAATTAGAGAAACTAATTATACTTGTATGTTCAGTTAATCATAAATTGTTGTTTTTTTAACCTTAAAGTATTTCAATGAAGGCACAGTACATATTACATTGGCATTTTACATATTGCTTATAATGTTGTGTTAAATCTTTTTGTTCTTTTTTCATAAATTTACAGCTTTCTCATGTGGTATTTAATTAGTCAAGGTTTGAAATATTTGATAATTGTAAGAGTTATTTTTAAAATAAAGAGAATATGCTATGCCTTGCAGTTAATACAAACACTTTAATGGTAATATACATTACATGCTTTTCTATGGTGCCCATGTGGTAGCTCATATATGATACACACACACACACACACACACACACACAGTAATTTGCCATTTATTCATATCCAAAGCAATTTTGTAAGATGAAGAAATCATTAAGTGAATCCCCTGACTAATATCCTCATTAATCTAATTTCTAAAGCACGTCTCAATTTGAGTCAAAAATAAACACTAAAAGATTTAACAAAACATTCATGGTGGATCATATTCATGAAATTATTTACAATAATTAATGAAATGACTAGGTAAGAGATGTAATCATAGGCATATTTTTAAACTCCTCTTCATTTATTGAGGATTTTGTCATGAAGAAGGGTATTGTGTACTTTAGTGAATCTCAGGGCTATATTACTGGGAGCGTAAAGCTTTCAGTAAGGCCACTCTTGGTGAAAAAATCTGAAGGGAAAGGTCAAACAAAGACTGATCTTAAAGGTGAAGGGTACTGAAAAGGTATTTTTAAAAGACTTGAGTGTACCCTGTCTGAATTTTGGTTACTGGTTACATAAGAATTTAAGAATTTAATTTGATTCTCAGCTTCAATGGGTCCATCAAGTGGAGTGTGTTTGTAGACGAGTGTCACGTTCCAGAACGTAAGGGAGTATTAGGTCGGATTCAAGTGCAGTAAAAGAAGTTTATTAGAGAGATAGGCAGACAAATCCAAAAAGGTAATCCTAAGCATTATCTAATAACATGCAAAAGGTCAGGTGATATACAAACAGGCATAAACAGGGCAAGGCTAGAATCAAAACAAGAAATGAGAAACAAGGTCAATAACATGAATCAAAATGAGAAACGAGAAACAAAGAACAACTGCTTGGTAAAGAGATAAACACAATACTATACAATGTGCACAGAAACATGAGGGGATTATATAACAAACGTAATCATGGGTTAAACACAGGACAGTTAAAACCAATGATGGCACACATTTGGGAAACAACCAAGACAGGGGCGGAGACAGGACAAAATCCATAATAAAAGCACATGCCCAAAGCAAACAAAGTCAATGTCACTCAGGATTGTCCCTTTTTCGGAGACTTTGGACATTGCTGTCTTTGTCAGGCCATTTTTTAGTTATTACCTGCTTCAGCCCTGCATTGGCTTTCTTTTGGTTGTGCTCCCTTATGAAGACACTAAATAAAGACAGCATTTATATTTCTCAAAGTCCTGCTTCCAGTGTCTCTCTGCACTTGGGCCCTCGCTCCTGCATAGTGTAGTTGTTAGAGCACTGGGTTTCCAGCACCACACCCAAGGTTCAATTCCCATGACAGCAAGACTGAGTAATGATGGACCCAGCAAAGTCTGAAGAGCTTCAGTAAGCAATAGTAAACAAGGAGCCTTGCTTGGAACACACCAGGAACAACTGCAACAGCTGGCAGAGGCTGTGATCCTGATTGCAAAGTCCTCTCCAAGAACTTCAGGCACGTTCACCTCAGGACTCTGAGGAACCCAAGATCCCAGCCCCTCAGCATTATGATGCCTGGCACCTGCAAGGGTTTCCTAACCTAAGTTTCCCTCATCTTTAAACTCCAACCCTCTGCCCTTACATATGTAATCCTCCCTGTAATGTGATCGTGCACTCAGGACCTCTGGAGACAGCAGATCCCTGTTTGCTGGGATCTAAAAGTGTTCATGGACACCATTCAACAGGTGTTCAAGCATCCAGTCAGTGGCCATGAAGCAGAGAGGCAGCTACTAGACCAATGCCAGGTATACCCATCTGTGGCAGATTATGCCATTTGAGTTCTTCACTCTGGCATCTGGCGGTAGATGGGATTCAAAGACTCTAATATGGTCTTCTTTTTCTTTCCAAAAAGGTAAAGGATGAACTTGCTAGTAGAGAATGGGGTCCTAACCTGGAGGAACTCATAACTATAGCCATCCGTATTGATAACCATGTTTGGTAGAGGAGGAAAGAGCGCTGCACTACCTGAGCCATGCCCATGACATCACCTCTGAATGCACTAGCTCCTGATGTGAGAACCTTAGCAAGGGGATGTGAGGACCTTAGCAAGGGGATGTGAGGACCTTAGGAAGGGGATGTGAGGACCTTAGCAAGTGGGACAGCCCAGTTTGACACTCCTCACTCCTGGTTATTGTTGTCAGCTAGCCTTACTTGGAGGAACACCAAGGAAAGGACTGTCTCAGTAAGAGCATTTGTAGAGTCAGGTGCAGCTGACAACTTTTTGGACACTGAATTTGCAAGAAAGATGTGCCTTCCATTTGAGGCTTGTCCATCATCCTGGAAGGTGCAGGCCCTGGATGGCAGACCTATCAGGTCTGGAGTGATCAAATTCAGAGTAAGGCCTCTACATTTGACCATTGGAGGAAGCCACCATGAAATAATTTCTCTTGACCTTCTTGCATCTAATAAGAAACCCCTGATTCTTGGATAACCCTGGTTGCAGCTTCACAACCCTCAATTTTCTTGGACGTCTGGGACTCTGCTTCATTGGGGGCCTGTGTACAAGGAATGCTGCATCCAACATCCCACCCTTCCTGCATCCTCTAGTTAAGACTCAAGGGATTCAATCAGCAACAATCAGTGAAGTGGGTGTCTTCTTTGAAGAATCCTTTAGGATTTACACTTCTGCCTCTTGAATACCATGACTTAAAAGAAGTATTTAGCAAACAGTGTGCTACCAAACTGCCCCCCATAGGCCCTATGATTGTGCTATTCACCTCCTCCCTGGTGCTCTCCCACCTAGAGGTTGTTTATATTCCCTCTATACCCCAGATACTAGAGCCACACATGAGTATATTCAGGATGCACTGGTGCTGGTTTCTTTTTTGTTTCCAAAAAATATGGTGGTCTTCACCCCTGTATAGACTATTGTGGGCTTAACAAGATAATAATTAAGAACCGTTACCCTCTTCCTCTGATGTCATCTGCATTCAAACTGCTTCAGAAAGCTATGACTTTTTCAAAACTTGATTGCGAAGTGCATACAACTTGGTACGCATCTAAGAGGGTGATGAATGGTGGACCGCCTTCAGGTCCCCAACTGGGCAGTGGGAATACCAGGCCATGCCCTTTGAGTTAGCCAATGCTCCAGCAGTGATTCATTCCTTTTATTAATGATGTTTTGAGTGTGATGTTGAACCACTTTGTGTTTGTTTATCTAGATGATGTACTAATCTTCTCTAATTCTCTACAGGAAAACATTCAGCATTTTCTTTAAGCTTTAAAAATGTGAGTTCCTTGTCTCCCAAGTTTCATTTTTATGTTATGTTGTCTCCCAAGAAGGCATCCAGATGGAACCAGGGAAAGTATCAGCCATCACCAACTGGCCCCAGCCCAAAACATTGAAGCAGGGGCAGAGATTTCTTGGCTTTGCCAATTTTTACAGGAGGTTCATTCGTAACTTCAGTACTATTGCAACACCCATTTCTGCTCTCACTAATGGCTCACCAGCTCATATTTACTGGACCACTGAAGCTCAGAATGCTTTTGAAAAGTTAAAGACATTTCTCCTCAACCCCCAACCTGGTACACCCTAACACTGAACTACCATTTATTGTTGAGGTGGATGTGTCTGAAATGGGTGTAAGAGTGGTTCTCTCACAAAGGTCTATTACAGATAACAAAGTTCATCCTTGTTCCTTCTTTTCCATATGCCTGTCTCCAGCAGAGATAAATTAAGATGTTGGTAACCGAGAACTCCTAGCTGTAAAACTTGCACTAGAAGAATGGTGCCACTGGTTGGAGGGGTCCAAGCATCCATTCACTATATGGACAAATCACAAAAACCTGTCCTGTTTACTGTTAAAACCTGTGGTAACCTCTCCTTTGTCTCCTCCAGCTCCCGATCCCCCCCCCCCCCCCCCACACACATTATAGATGGTGGCCCCACATATACAGTGAGGAGGTTACTAGACTCTCGACACTGTGGCTTTCACTCTCTGGTTGACTGGGAAGGATATGGACCAGAGGAGCATACCTGGGTGCCTGCACAACATATCCTGGACCCAGACCTGACCCAGACCTTCAATCGTCAGTACTCTGATTGCTCTGGGCTGTCTGGAGCCAGGCTTGGAGCGAGGGCCCATGTCACAACATGATCTGTCCAGCAGAGGGAGGCAGAGAGCAAAAGACCAACCTACCCCTGACTTCCCATTACTCCATTATTAGTTCAGTGAGATCACCTACGCCACGTTTGTTTGAATTGTTGTGCAGTCTTGGAGTTTCTTTTGTTCTCAGAGCTTCTGAGAGTTCATCTTGAACTTTTTTGGACTTTTTTTGGGATAGCTATCTAACCCTTTTGTCCTGTTTTTGTTTGCTCTTTATTGTTCTTTATTTTACCCTTTTTTTTGGAGACTTTGGACATTGCTGTCTTTGTCAAGCCATGTTTGAGTTGCTAACTGTTACAGCCCTGCATTGGATGCGTTCTTTTGGTTGTGCTCACTTATGAAGATATTAAGTAAAAACTGTTTAGAGTTCTCAAAGTCCTGCTTCCAGTGTTTCTCTTCACTTGGGCCTCACCCTTCCATAGTGTAGTTGTTAGAGCACTGGTTTTCCAGCACCACACCGAGGGGTTTGAGTCCTGCCTGTGACAAGTGTGATTGTATGTACCCAACTGTATGAGTGTATTTTTTCATATTATGCCTGTTGAATTGAATCACACTAACCAGGAGTATAATATTTTGCCTCTGTTATACTGCTGTTTGATAGACATGACAATAAATCTGAATCTGACCTGAATTGAAATTCACCCGATTTAACAAATTGAATGTTGCTTCATTGCCCACCAAATGCTCTGTGGTGTGTTTGAGGGATTATCACTAGTTTTTGGATGTTGCTATGGCTGTAGTTGAAGATGGTTGTTTAACTGCCAGTTCATTATTAGCTTGGAAAAATTCAAAGGGTCTCTGCTATTTCTAAAGGAAAATACCCTGGCAGGACCGAATGTAAGGCAGTAGAATGGAATGTTGCGTACATAACTCTGAAAACCTTTTCAGACATTGATATGTTGCTGTGATTATTTTAATTATCATTTTATATAATTTCATAGCTAGGTGGTCATATGACACAGTATGTGAATGTGATTATATTAAATGAATCTACTTTGGTAGAATTACCAAAAGATATTTACTTAGATAATGTGGATTTTCTGACACTCTATTGCATCATGTTTGTGGCTTTTCCATTTTAAAGATAAGGGAGTGCTATGAGTGCTATTTTCAGTGTATTAATGTGCATTACTCTGAGATAATGATGAGTGGTAAAACATTTCTGATACTTAAAAGGGCTTAATTGAGACTTATTATATGCAATGGTGTCCTGGTTTTTGCTATATAATTCATAGTGTTTTCTCAGCAAAAACACAAACTTAATTACATGCCTTACTCAAGGACCCCAAAGAAGCTTTGCACCGCTATGTCTTGAAATCTCTATCTTCTGATCAGTAGCTCAGAGCCTTGCTCACTGAGACACCATCACCCCACAGCCACTGACTTGAAATTATTCACACTTTGCATGATTTCTACTAAATTATATTAATGGTGTTTCATCTATTTCCCATGGCAATGGTCAAAGGAAAAGCATGAAGATATTCATGGTGTTGCTGATTCCCATCCAAGAGTGTAGCAAGTGCTTTGTTTATCTTCTAAACCTGTCTCTTCCAATAATTTAGATAAACGATTCGACTGCATCACTTAACTCTTGTGTCTGGTAAAAGATATCTTGACTTAGATGTTACTGATGTAACTCTTCAGAAAGCTCATGTTTGGATAAAAGAAAAATGACTTGTTGATAATAATTGCAAGCAAGAAGAATTGCTATTACAGTGAAAAGTGAGAAACCGATTTATGAAATCACAGATGTAGGATTTAAATGCTAAATAGGATAAAAATGCTAACACTTCAGTAGAGAATATTTGTGCTGTAACCGGAAGCACCATAAAAGGCCTTTTGATCAGATATGACAGAACACTGAGCCACAGCTTGCGCCTCTTCATCAAGCAGCTGTGGTTGCTGATACTTAATGAACTAGGGAACACTTGATTTTCAGTTTATTCCATTAATAAACTGGCTCTGACTATGACTCTGAGTCATAGTCATGAAATTAGTGAAATATCAAAGGGATCACTCTGACAGATATAATATAAAATAAAGAAAAATGAATTTCTTTTTTTCTTAGCTGGGTTTAATTTGTGCTGTTTCATCACAACAAACATGTGTCTCAGTTCTCCGTTGTTTCTTACATTTACTCATTGCGTATTACTATTAGTATGTATCGTTCATTTGTTTATCTTCAGTTAGTGCTTTATCCTGGTCATGGTTGTGGTGGATGTGAGGAAGGAATACACCCTGGATGGGATGCCAGTTCATCACAGGGCACCACACACACTCGCACACCAATGGTCAACATGCACAGAAACGGCACACAGAAAGAAACCTGAGCTTGGGATTGAACCAGGGACCCATTAGTATGCATAGCTTACCACCTTCTACCCATGTCTGTGTGGCTTTCCTCCACGTTCTCTGGTTTCCTCCCATCTTCCTAAAACATGGTGATGTGAGGTTAGCATAAATGTCTCTCTAACGGCTAATCAATGACATCTTAATCAAGATATTAAATGAGTTTCCCACACAAGAGGTACGTCATGCAGTCACATCCTTCCTCAGAACTATAAGAAGAGAGAGTTATAAAAGACATACCCACTGAACTCTGAGATCTGACAGCTATCAGCACCATGAGGATCTTCTTGCTGTTGCTTCTGACCATCGTGATGGTTACTGTAGCATTACATGTACCACGTGTATCAGACAAATGTAAGGTTCAGCGTGCACTTTTAAAAGAAATCATTGACAGCGTGAACAAATTTAAACAGGTAAGATATATTCATTGTTTTAATCCCTGTGCAGCAATTTTAAAACATGAGTAAAACCCACAATACAATGATTACAGTGATCCAATAATTATATATTTCCAGAGTTGTCCGATTTATGTTGAAGATGTGATATCCAATAACTGCACTGTAAGTTACCATTGGTTTTGGCTTTTTTGTTTGTTTGTTTGTTTGTTTGTTTGTTTTGCTTTAACAAATATAAAGTTTATATCTCATAAATAAATGTGCATTACGTTACATTAGTTTTACTATAATTACAGTACATCTTACACTATGCAATATCTATCTAGCATGAGAACTTCTGCAAAGCAGGGGTAGTTCTGTCTAAGTATAAAGCACAAGAACTTGGACTGAAGGAAAAAGACTGGCGGCTTCACAGGCAGCTGTCATCCTACACCGAGGTGAGTGACTGTGATGTGAAGGCCTTTAGGCAATTAGTTTGAACAAACAGCAGAGACTGATTTTAAACATGAGTGTTTAAAAAACAAGTGATTTTTACACAATGCAATCAAATATCAGGCCAAAATATTAAGGAATGTTAAATATAATGAATTAAATTGAAGAACAAAAGACTATTAAAGTCTATTACACATGTTTGAGCATGCAGTATACACTTCTAATCTGGAGCAATTCCTAATGTGTACAGCTGATTAAAAAGCCATTTAATTCTGATGAGATATTAATTAATAAATAATTCGTTCATTTTAAAAACCCTTCTCAGCATTTTACTGCGGATTTAATGTGATTTAATTTATTCCCCACAGAATATCAAATGCGAAGTTAACTCTTCATCGGCTAACCAAGTTGAGCTTCACCACTTTCTGCAAGAAATAAGACAGTGTGCTCAATATCATTACAGACAATTATGTAACTTCTACTCTATGCATTAAGATTTATGAATGCAGTATTTATATGAATGTATCATCTGTTCTAATCAGTTACCATTTATTTATAGAAATTATTTATAGGTATATTTATGTTATTGAATTCTAATTAATAAATATGTTAAATATGTACTGTTAATGTCGTGTGATTAAAATGTTAAATTAATCAATGATTAAAATGTGTTCAAAATGTAAAGAGAAAATGTGCAATATGTGTGTGTGTGTGTGTGTGTGTACATACATGTCATGTGAAAAAATAATTACACCCCATGGAAATTGTTGGCTTTTTTTTTTCTTTTCTTTTTTTTTTTTTTTACATATTTGGTAAAGCAAATATCTGATCATCTTTGAAACTGTCTCTATTAATAAAGTCGTTACACTCTATCAAATAACATACTTGAATGAAACCACAAGGAAACATAGCTTTTTCAATCATTTAGACATGGTTAATAGGGAACAATTCTGACTCTTCGGTTGAGCTAGCTGGATTTACACTAGTGCGAGCAGACAGAGGAAAACAGAGTGGCAAGAAGAAGGGAGAAATTATACGTCTTTGTTAACTCAAAATAGTGTAATGCTGTACACATAATGGTGAAAGAGAGCATCTTTACTTCAGATCTAGAGCTACTTGCTGTGGGGCTGAGACCATACTACTTGCCCAGGGAGTTCTCTCACGCCATTGTTGTGACAGTCTGCTCTGTCCCTTCTGGTAGAGAGCTTCAGTGTTTTCCGACCAGTCCAGCTTGTTGTTTATGTGCACTCACAGTAACTTGTATGAGTCCACCATCTCTATTTTCTCCCCATGAATGGTAACAGGTGTTGGGGGCTTTCTGTTCTGGTAGAAGTCCACTATCAGCTCTTTGGTCTTGCTGATGTTGAGCTTATTGGTGGTTATTCTCAGAGCATCTGATGAAGCGCTACACCATGTGTACTCCTCCTCCTAGGAGGAGTCATCAGAGAATTTCTGGAGGTGGCATGTTCCAGAGTTGAAGCTAAAGTCAGAGGTGTTGATAGTTAATAGAAATGGTGAAAGTACAGTTCCTTGAGGTGTGCCGGTGCACATCACTGCATTTAACAGACTGCCCTGCAGTCACACATACTGTAGTCTGCAGGTAAGATAGTCAGTGATCCAGGCCAGCATGTTGCATCTGTCCAGAGCACATTATTCTAGAAGTCCTTCTCTTTGCCTATGTGCTCATTGGCAAACTGTAGTCTTTCTCTAATGTTACTTTTTGACAGCAAAGGCTTTTTCCTGGCACGCCTCCCATGCAGGTCAAATTTGTGCAATCTCTTTCTGATTGTAGAAGCATGTACTTTCACACCAACAGTTGCAGGACTTACTAGCAGATCCTGTAATGAAATGTTGGGGTACTTGGAGACTTCTTTTTGCATCAGATGGCCTGCTCTTGAGCTGAATTTACTGGGATGGCCAGTCCTGGTGAAATTGGCAGATGTTTCAAATCTGCGCTATTTATAGATTATTTGCCTTATAGTGGAAGTATGCATTTCAAATAATTTGGAGATCTTTTTAAATCCTTTGCCAGACTCCTAGGCATCCACAACCTATTTTCTGAAGGCCTTATAGAAGGGCTTTTTCAATCTTGGCATGATGACATCACAGACCTCAATAGCAAAGGGAACACCAGACACTAGATATGAGAGGGGTGTAAATAAGATAGGTTACACCTGCACCCCGTAAACAGGTTCTAATCCAACTATGAAGATTTGTAGGCCTTGACATGCAATAATTGCCCTCTCCTACTAGAATGTGCTGTTAGAAACACATTAAATATGTTCATTACTTTAAAAATCTTTAATATTTAATACATATTTTAACCTATGGAGGTTGCCATTACGTGACATGTGCGATGCGCTCGGATTCGATGATGCAAAATGGTTCTGTAATCTGTAAATATAATCAAACCTGTAAGCATCTTGTTAGTGTGTTTTTTCTGAATAATCTCATATTGAACATCCATGGTTTTGGTCTCTTTTGAAAGGAGGGCTAAATATTTTTCGATCGCATCGTTTTGCTCATAACATGGTGACAGTGTGCTGGTGGGCCGTCTGTATTTTAATAGGGTGAAATATATGACAGCGAGATGGCTGATAATCTCTAAAATGATTGATATTAGAATATGTTTCATCATAAAATGCTAGTTTAATCCATATGCTTACTTTGAACAACAAACGCTCTCAGTTGACGTGTAGTTACTATACAGACACCATCGATTTTGCCCCACTCTTGACTCCTCACCTCTCTGATCATCTGATCATCATTTTGATATACATTTTGAGTAATGTTTTCTATATTAGCCTCCTCGCTTATGTTACGCTCAGGTTCAAATTGAAAAGGCGGAATACATGTTAACATCGCTGTAGGGTCGCTGGAGAATTAAGTCCATTTCAACCATTTGACGTCACTGCCCAGAATGCATTGCAACATAATCAGCAATGGCCACCTAAGAGTGCAAGGATTTTTATTATTTAAAAAAAAAACTGTCATCTAGAGTGTTTTTGTATAGCAGTATATATCAGATATCAGCGTTAATCTAATAAGCAATACAAGTCTTCATAGTCGGGGTTCCCTTTAACTGGAAATGTTATGAATCAACCTGGAATTGGAAGTGTGCCTATATTGTCTCAACCCACTGTGAAGAGGATGGTTTGAGTGGCCAAAAAATCTCTAAGGACCACAGCTGGAGAATTGCAGAAGTCTGTTGTATCTTGGGGTCAGAAAATCTCCAAAACTACAATCCGAAGTTGTTCGGATGGGTTTAAAAAAAAAAAAAAAAAAAAAAAAAAAAAAAAAAAGCCTCTACTCTCATCCAAAAAAACAGTACTAGAACTTCAAGTACTAGAACAGACAGTACTAGAACTTCAAATGTGATCAGGTTCTATGGTCAGATGAAACCAAACTAGAGCTTTTTGGCAATAAATATCAGAGATGGTTTTGGTGCACAAAGAGAGGTAGCCATATGAAAAAGTACCTCATACCCACGGTTAAATTTGGTGGAGGCTCTTTAATGTTTTTGGCTGTTTTTCTACCAGTGGACCTGGACATTTTGTTAGGATACATGGCTTCATGGACTCTATCAAATATACAGATATTAAATAAAAACCTGACTGCTTCTGCCAGAAAGCTTAAAATGGGCCATGGTTGGATCTTTGAGCAGGACAGTGATCCAAAACATAAAAAAAAAAACAACAGTAATTGATGGAGACTTTTGGCTTTTCTGGCTGGGTGCACTATCAAGATGTGTTATGAACCATTCTAAGGGTCTCCACTAGTTCAGAAGGAAAATGCAACATGTAAGTCACTGTGAGAATGGAAGGTTGCATATGTAATCATGAAAGCTTTTGCTCAACATATCCTAGCTTGTAAGCTGAGCCTCCATTATATTGCATCCCTGGAGCAGACAGAAGTAATGGGCTTGCTCAAGAGTTCCACATTGGCAGCTTGGCAGTGCCTGGGCTTTGAACTCTCAATCTTCTGATCAGTAGCGCAGCATCTTAACCACTGAGCCACAACTACCCATTCACCACTGCCTTCATGTTATTGACACTTGGCATTTCTGCTAAAGTTAAATGAGAACCTATAGGTTCATCTGATGTACTGTAGATGCTGCAGTAACCTTTGCAATGTTCAGGAGGAAAATCCATATGGTGTTGCTGTTTCTTATCCAAGCATTCTGTGAGTTTAACGTCCTGTCCGTCTTCTATACCCCTCTTTTTTGCATCGTGCTGAGAGAGGATGTAACTTACCCCTTTCGTGCTTGGGGTATGCTATCTTGATATAGATGTCACTGATTACACGTCAGAGAAGTTTCATAGTTAAATGATGCCAACTTCTATGATGCCAACCTCAAAACAACCCAGTGTGGTCTTCCGGTGGATGGAATATCTGCACATTTAAAATAATTTTTCATTCAAAAATTTGAATTTTATATTTGTTCAATATAAAAAAAAGCACATGTTGGAATAAAAGAAAAAGGACTTTTTGATAATACATCTGAATTTGACTTTGTGGCCCTGATACTGTTATTCTGGTCCAGACAAGCATAGTTTTGGAGCAAGAAGAACTGTTATACAGTGAGAAGTGAGAAACTGATTTATGAAATCACTGATGTAGGCTAACACTGCTAGAGAGGATAATAATGCTAACACTTCAGTACAGAGTATTTGTACTGTAACATGAACAGCCTTAAAAGGCTATGTATCAGATGTGGCACTACACTGAGTCACAACCTTGTGATTAGAATGTCATCATTTTCAGTTATGTGAGGGCTGCCTTATCTTTTTTTCATCATTGCTTCTCTTCTGAAAACAGCTGTGGTTGCTGATAAATAAGGAAGGAGGTGACATGGCTGTAACTTATTTTCAGATTATTCTATTGTTCAGCAATAATCATGAAATAAGTGCAACAACAAAGGGATTACTCTGAATATAATATAATGAAAAGCAGTTTTCTAGACCAATTTTCTAACCAAGCTGATATTAATTTGCACAGATAGGAGGTATAATTACTTTTGAACTACCTATGGATTTCAGCTGGTTCCTTGCCTTGGAGAACTGCTTTTTCTTAGCGTGTTCAATACTTTTTTCCTGTGTCATTCCGCTTTATTACACATAACTTCATTTATGAACTTTAATGTTTGGATTTCATTATATGTGTGGATTTCTTCAGTTAATACCAAAGTCTGGTGAAAATTTCATGTGAATAACCTCATTGGAAATATATTTACTGAAAAAAATGTTGACGCGTTCAACAATATTTCCCCCTACTGTAAACATTTATTTTGAAATTGATGCATGCAACACGTTCCAAAAAAGTTGGAAGAGGGGCAATTTAAGATTAATAGCGATGTGACGAGTTGAAATAAGAAGGTGATGTGAAACAGGTGAGACAATCGTCTAATCGTAGTATATAAGGAGCCTCCAGAAAGGCCTAGTCCTTCAAGAGCAAGGATGGGTCGAGGCTCACCAATCTGCCAACAGATGCGTCAGTGAATAATCCAACACTTTGAGAAAAACATTCCCCAAAGACAAATCAGTAGGATTTTGGGCATTTCACCTTCTACAGGTAACCACATTCCCACAGGAACAATACCATATTTGATTGTCGTTGCAGAACTTCTTCTTCTGTTGTCTTCCTCCATTTCGTGTTTTAACCATTCCCATTTGTGTTTCATTTTACTGATTGATTAGTGCTCCTATTTAAGTTCCCTGGTTTTTCTCATCAGTTGCTGGAGCATTGCATCAAGTCAGGTTATGTTTGTGGTTTGTCGTCGTCATCGTCGTCATCGCGGCCCTAGTTTGTCTACGTTTCTGATAGCCCCGGTACCTAGTGTGTTTTATTCCTCTTGTTTGTTTCCCTGAGCCTGTTCCCTGTATCTGTCTCTCCATAAAGTTCTGCATGTTGTGTCTGCCTCTCTGGACTCCCGTCACGACAAATAATGTGTTTTCAATAAGTGAACTGAATTTTCAAATGATTCTCTTTTTTTTTTTGGTTTTGTATTTTCCATACTGTCCCAACTTTTTTGGAATTTGGGTTGTAATATAAGTATAATATAACTGAATAAAATCTCTTTTCTTATATTTCTTATACCCAGTTCACCTTGTACATTCCCTCAACAAACACAAGTCTCAGCTTTCTGTTGTTTCTTGCAGCTACTTTATTGTTGTGAGTAGTATTTATCATTCATTCATCTTCACTTTATATTGAACAGGATTGTGGCATGAGGCAAAAATACACCCTGGTGGGACACCAGTCAATTCCACAGCAGCGTGCCCACACTCATTCACAGCTAGGGCAATTTAATGTACTCAGCCCCCATCCTGGTATTTTTTTTTTCTTTGTTGGAAGATGAGAGGGAACTGGAGAACATGGAGGAAACCCATGGGAGATCATGCACAGAAAGGGACCAAGGTTCCGTGAGCTGTCTGGTAGCAGTGCTACCCACTACACCACTGTGGTGAATTAATGATTGAGAATACATCTCAAGCATAAAGATGGCTTGATCAACACTTTATCCACCAGAACACTGTACTTGGTGGTGTGAGGTTTACTTTTGTTCTCTCTGACGGGTAATCAATCATATCTTAATCAAGATATCAAGAGGGTTTCCCCACACACAAGGTAAGTTATCATGTCACATCCTCTCTCAGCTCTATAAGAGGAGGGGCAACGAAGACATACATACAGCACAGGACCCACTGAACTCTGAGAACTGACCAGCCATCAGCACCATGAAGATCTTCTTGCTGTTTCTTCTCACCATCGTGGTGGTTACTGCAGCAACTCATGTACCATCTGCATCAGACAAATGTAAATTTCAGCATGTGCTTTTAGCAGAAATCTTAGAACATGTCAAAGGCATGGAAGGAAAGGAGATAAACAAGGTAAGATATATTCGTTGTGTTGTATTTCCAGTGCTGAAAGTACTCTTTAAACATGAGTAAAAACCATTATACAATGTCAGTGATCTAACAATTGTATATCCCCAGAGTTCTTGGATTTATGTTGAAAATGTGATAACACCCAAACACTGCACTGTAAGTTACTGTTTTATTTTTTGGGTTGTTGTTTGCTTTTTGGTTGTTTTTTTTTGTTTGTTTGTTTGTTTTTTTTGCTTTAACAAAAAAAAAAAAGGTTTATATCTAGCAAATGAAATTCATACTTTAAATGTTATATTAGTATTTCTGTGTTTACATCTGACTCTATGCAATATTCTAGCATGAGAACTTCTGCAAAGCAGGGGTGGTTCTGTCAGCATATAAAGCAGAAGAGCTTGGACTAAATGAAAAAGAATGGCTGCTACCCCGTAGCCTTGTAGCCTACACCAGGGTGAGTGACTGTGTTGTGAAAGCCTTAACAATTAGTTTGAGTCAAAAAATAATAATAAAACGCACACACTGATTGCACAAAATAATTACGATCTTATTATTATTGCTGCAAATACAATGCAATAAAATATCAGGCTGAAATGTTAAAGAATAGTAAAAAGAATTAATTCATCAAATGACCACTATTAAAAGTATATTACATATGTTTGAGCATGCAGCATATACTTCCAAATCTGGAACAATTTATAATGTGTCCAGCTGAATCACTCCTGATAAGAGATCCAGTGGATCTTAGTTTGATAACACTTCACAGCAATTTACTGTGACTATATTTCTTCCTCACAGAACACGCAATGCAATGTCAGTTCATCGCTGGACCGAGTCGAATTTCCACAACTTCTGGAAAACATAAAACTGTGTTCTCAAAAGGAGTACAAAAAAAATTGTGATCAAAAGGAGCACTCCAAACCTTAGGATTTATGAATACAACATTTATATGAATATACAGTATATCTGTTCTAATCCATTACCCTTTAATCATGGAACTGTTTATGGTCTGTTATTTATAAATGAGAAGTTTCAAATGTTACATATTAAATTTGAATTAATAAAGATGTTTTTAACATAAAGTTGTGATAGTGCTGTTCTTTTTTCCTTTTTCTTTTTCATAATGCTGTTTTGTCATAAGACAATAAATTAGTCAGTAATTAACATATGTATTTACAAAATGTAAAGACAAAATGTGTGAGATAGATGCATTTACACCACAGCATGGCAGAATTCTTGAGTCTGGTTGGTTTTGAACTGATTGAACTGTTTATTATTTGTTTTGGGGGGAAAAAAATCGTGAAGTCGATACATTGTCATTTATGGAAGGAATGCTGGTAGTCCGTGCTTTGTAAGTTTCCATGCAGGAGAAAGTTTCTGAGAGAGAGAGAGAGAGAGAGAGAGAGAGAGAGAGAGAGAGAGAGAGAGAGCAGCTTTGTCATCATTGGCAAATCACTATTGTATAAGGGGAATAACAAGGGGAATAACACACTCAATACTGTGCGATTATACAAAAATAATCCAGTTTGGTCTGTTCCTTTAGCTGTTCATTGTTGGCAAAGTTTGGCATTGTTGTGTGTGGATAAAATAATATTGTATTTTGTGCACAAATACAAAAAAGTGATTGTTGTCATATGTTGCTGCAATCGATGGAGAACACCATACAGGTTCTCCAGCTTATGGGAAACATTGCAGAATTTGCCAGTGATTCATATCCAGATGACTTTTTTCAAAGTGGCCTACACATCTCATTAGTAACATCCTGCATCTGAGGTTTTGTGGTGCACTGACCTACAATGGCTGACTGCATTACGTCACATTGCAAGGTTGTATACGTGTGCTGATTTTGTTTTCGGATTTTCGCAGGCAATCCAAATAACAAAACAGTGATGTATGCATGCATGCATATATGTATGCATTTGTTTGATCAAACCTAAAACCATCACGACACATTGTGGAAGGTTTTTATGCCTCTACCATTAGACATTAAGACATTATATTTTTGGTTGTCCTTGAATCTGTCCAAGATTTTCTTTAGTGCTGTATCACAGGAAAGACTGGATGTTTGTAGGATTTATGTGAAATTATCATCGTAACCAACAAATGAGCCGATTAGATTTTTGAATAGATTGGAAGTGGTTTGAGGTCACAGCAAGGTTAAATGTTGGAAATATTTTTTTCTTCAATAGCTTCCTTCTTGTTTGAAGTATATTTTAAAGGTATTTGAAGTAAAAAAATATATTAACAAGATGGACAAGACTTGGTGCTGGAGGCATCTCCGTTGACACTGTTTGCATCAATTTCTACTTGTTTACACAGTCTGCCTGGCTGTGGATTGATGGAGTCCAAACTCTTTGCTCACTCACAGCTGATTGCCACCTCATTCATTAAAAACACCTGACTCATTTCACCTTCAAATGAACTGCTAATCCTAGAGGTTCACATACTTTTACCACTCACAAATATGTAATATTGGATCATTTACCTCAATAAATAAATGACTAAATATAGTATTTTTGTCTTTTTGTTTAATTGGGATCTCTTTGAATGCTTTTTGGACTTGTGTGAAAATCTGATGATGTTTAGGTCATTTACAGTGGGGGAAATGAGCATTGAACGTGTCAACATTTTTTTCAGTAAATACATTTCCAATGAAGTTATTCACATGAAATTTTCACCAGGCTTTGGTATTAACTCAAGAAGTCCACCCATAGAAAGTCCATAAATAAAGTTATGTGTAATAAAGAGAAACGACACAGGAAAAAAGTATTGAACAGGCTAACTGAAAGTTATTTAATACTTAGTGGAGAAGACTTTGTTTGTAATGAAAAGTTTAAGACGCTTCCTGTATGAAGAAATTAATGGACCGCAGTATTCAGGTGTGATTTTTGTCCGTTCTTCTAAACATATAGTCTTTAAATCTTGTTTAATTGGATTCGAGTCAGGTGATTGACTGGGTCATTCTAACACCTTGATATTTTTTCTCTGAAACCATTTGAGAGTTTCCTTTGCTGTATGCTTTGGATCGCTGTCATGCTCCACCCACATCTCATCTTCATCATCCTGGTGAACTGCAGCAGATTCTTCTCAAGAATCTCCTGGTAAAGGGCTCCATTCATCGTTCCTTTAATCATATATGAAGTCTGCCAGTACCATGTGATGAAAAACAGCTACACAGCATGATGCTTCCACTTCCAAACTTCCCTGTTGGTGTAGTGTTTTTAGGATGATGTACGGCACCATTTCTTCTCCAAACATGGTGTGTAGTATGACAACCAAAAAGTTAAATTTTGCTCTCGTCTGGCCAGACCACACTCTCCCAGTATTTCATAAACTTGTCCAAATGAGTTGTAGTAAACTTTAAACGAGCCTCGACATGCCTTTTCTTTAGTAATGGAGTCTTGTGGGGTGAGCGTGAGCAGTGGAGTGCACGTCCTATTGTTTTCTCTGTGACGATGGCACCTGCTGCCTCCGAGTGTTTCTGGAGCTCTTTCCGAGTGGTCCCTGGCTCTTGGGTACTCTTCTGACTATTCTTCTGACTCCCTGCTCAGAAATCTTGCGAGGAGCTCCTGTGCGTGGCCGGTCGATGACAGAGTGATGTTTCTTCCACTTGCGGATAATGACCCCAATGGTGCTTACTGGGGGATTAAGAAGTTTTGAAATACATCTGTATCCGATTCCATCAATGTTTTGCAACAATAAGGTTGTGAAGGTCTTGGTAGAGCTCTTCGCTTTTACGCATCATGAGATATTTCTTGTGTGACACCTTGGTAACAAAAAGCCTTTTTATAGACCATCAGTTTACTAACCCAGCTGATATTAATTTGCACAGATAGGAGGTATGATTACTTTCTAACTACTTACAGATTTCAGCTGGTTCCTTGCCTTGGAGAACTGCTTTTTCTTAGAGTGTCCAATACTTTTTTCCTGTGTCATGCCACTTTATTACACAAATTTATTTTTGGACTTATTGTGCTGTAATGTTTTGAATGCTTTATATTTCCAGATGCCTTGAGTTAATACTGATGTCTGGTGAAAATTCCATGTGAATAATCTCATCGGAAAAAAATGCTGGCGTGTCCAATACTTATTTCCCCCACTGTATACATGCAGGTCACATTTTTGCAATCTCTTTCTGATTATCGAAGCATGCACTTTGACACAAACAGTTACAAGACTTAATAGCAGATACTGTAATGAAATTTTGGGGTTCTTGGAGACTTCTTTTTGCATCAGACAGTCTGCTCGTGGTCTGAATTTTCAGAGATGGCCAGTCCTGGACAAACTGGCGGTCGTTTAAAATCTGTGCCATTTGTAGAATCAAATAATTAGATCTTTTTAAATCCCCTTGCCAGACTCATGACTAGGCATCAACAAGCTTTTTCTGAAGGCCTTACAGATCTCTTTAAATCTTGGCATGATGACACCACACACCTCAATATCAAAGGGAACTCCAGACGCTACATATGAGAGGGGTATAAATAAGACAGGTTCCACCTGCACCCCCTAAGCAGGGCCTAATCACTGGCACTCAATCTTGAATACCTTAATTGTCGGGGAACACACAGTGGCTTAGTGGTTAGCATGTTCGCCTTACAGGGCTGGGGGCTCGATGTTCTCCCTGTGCTGCGGGGGTTTCCTCCCAATCCAAAGACATGCATGGTAGGCTGATTGGCATGTCCAAAGTGTCTGTAGTGTATGAATGGGTGTGTGTATGTGATTGTGCCCTGCGATGAATTGGCATCCCGTCCAGGGTGTACCCCACCTTGTGCCCCATGCTCCCTGGGATAGGCTCCAGGTTCCCTGCAACACTGTAGGATAAGCGGTATAGAAAATGGATGGATAAATGTAGGCGTGTACTTACTTTTTCCATGTGGCTGATCTGTTTGTTGTTGTTGTTTTTTTTTATATTTAAACTGTGAAAATTACTACAAAATGTCATTTGAAAGTGTATCAACTTTATTAATACATTTACAGTATTTGGCAGATGCCCTTATCGAGAGCAACTTACAGAAGTGCTTTGAAGTCTCTATCAATAAATGCATCCTGATACTGGTTCGCTAGGTCACGGGCTAAGGATACCATTAGTCTAAAAACTCTGTTGGGAGGTAACATAGTAAGAAAAACACACTGACTACACAACTTTTTTTAAACAAAAAATGCTAATTTAAGTATTTTAGGAAGAGGTAGGTTTTTAGACGTTGTTTGACTCAGCTGTTCAGCCATCTAGGGGAAGTTCATTCCACCACCTAGGTCCCAGAACAGAGAAGAATCTTGATGCATGTCTTCCTTGTACCCTGAGAGATGGTGGCACCAGTCTAGCGATGCTAGAGGATCGGAGGGAGTGTGGTTGAGTGCGGGATGTGATAAGTGATTTGAGGTAATTTGGTTCTGGTCCATTTTTAGCTTTGTAGGCAAGCATCAGTGTTTTAAATCTGATGCTGGCAGCTACGGGAAGCCATTGGAGGGAGCACAGCAGTGGAGTGGTGTGGGAGAACTTAGGAATGTTAAAAACAAGTAGAGCAGCTGCATTCTGGATCAGTTGCAGAGCTAGCTTTTTCCATTTCAATTACATCAACAAGCATAAAGAAGAATGCACACACAAACCAGCTAAATCCTTTTTTCTTTTTGAATTTTCTGCCCCAGATAGATATAAACACTTCATGATAACCACTTTTTCATGCCCTTCTGATGTTACTTACATGATTTACCTAATTTAGTTGCATTTATTCTTTGCACACCACAAGGGGTCCCCTGTGACTGCTTGATAAGTAATTCCATTTGTGTAATGTGCTTTTTGCATATCTATTTACAAAATCAAGTGGCCCCCTGGTGGCCCCAAGAGACACTGTATATTACTTAAAGCAAGAAATAAGCCTGGTGTCCCTATTGATTTAATGTAGTAATTGTTTTCTCTTTAATAGTCTTTAAAATATCCAGTCAATTAAAGTATGTACATTACTAAATGAAAAGTCTAAATATTGCAGCTTCCACTCAAGGGAGTAAATGTTCCTCAAGGGAGGAAAGTAAAATCTGCTTGCATAATATTTGTCTTAATCTCTGTGTTCTCCCTTTGCTCATGTGAGTGTCCTCCAGCTGCTCCTGCTTCCACCCACCTCCCAAAAACATTACAGTAGGTGGATTGGCTATGCTAACGTGCCTTTAGGTATATCAGTGTGTGAATGAATGTGCAACGGGGTGCAACACAATGCTCGGTGTGGCAAATATCTGTCTCTATTTATATTTTAACCCAAAGTGACACGGCCTAAAGCATAAATTTGGGGGGTGGGGGGGGGGGGGGGTCTATGACTGGAACACTCTGGGAAAAATTAAACTCAGAGGTAAAAATGGCAGTATGGTTTGTGAATTCTGGCTGTGACAGTTCCTCAACCTCAGCTACAGCACTTCATTTCATACTCAGGTCTCAACTAGAGTTTACATACCCTTGATACTGTTAATACTGTGTGTTAATCGAGTTTGTCCTGAGCAGTTAAACTACCCACTGTTCTTCAATTCAATTTCAATTTTATTTGTTTAGCACTTTTTACAATAGACGTTGTCTCAAAGCAGCTTTACAGAAATATCAACATGGTATACAGATATTAAAGGTGCGAATTTATCCCAACTGAGCAAGCCACCGAGTGGCGACGGTGGCAAGGAAAAACTCCCCAAGATGTTTTAAGCAACAGATAGTGTGAAAAAGTTCATTATGGATTTATATGAAGTCTGTATGGCGTTAGGAGCAGCCGTAGTCCCAGCAGTCTAGAATTAAAGAAGATTTGAGCTCCATCCAGAGGCAGAAAGGATCTGGATCTCTAGTATCTCCATAAATTCGTGTGGGGCTCGGCGAAAGGAGAGAGGGAGAGAAAAGATAATTATGACTGCGAAGTAGTAGAACAGAATCTAGTCAGGGTAGGCTTGAGTAAACAAATACGTTTTAAGCTTAGACTTAAACACTGAGACTGTGTCTGAGTCCCGAACACTAATAGGAAGACTGTTCCATAACTGTGGGGCTCTATAAGCGAAAGCTCTTCCCCCTGCTGTAGCCTTCACTATTCGAGGTACCGTCAGATAGCCTGCATCTTTTGATCTAAGTAGGCGTGGCGGATCATAGAAAACCAAAAGGTCGCTTAGATATTGTGGCGCGAGACCATTTAGTGCTTTATAGGTGCTTTATAGTGTTCTTCAGAGAAATCCTCCAGGTCCTGCACATTCTTTCATTTTCCAGCATCTTCTACATATCTGAACACTTTCCAACAGCGACTATATGATGATCAGATCCATCTTTTCACACTGAGGACAACTGAGGGACACAACTGTTACAAAAGGTGCAAACGTTCAAAAGCTCAACAAAAAAAAATTGAACAGGATAATTGGTGTGAATTATTATTATTTTGTTTAAAGATCTTAATTTATTTCATTTAGTACCGCCCTTCAGAAGCTACATAACATATTTAAGTTTCCCTCCTGGTGAATCCTGTGAGATCCCAGTCCCGATGCATACATCTAGTCGCAAAGGGGAAAAAAAAAACACCTCATTTTTGCATCTGTATTTTATCCATACAGAACATATTATCTGTTCATTCCGAGTACGTATTCATATTTGATTACATACCTAGTGAACGACAGAGTGGCATCACTTCCAGGGTGTATTACCACCTCGTCTCCAGTGTTCCTAGGAGAGGCTCCAGATCCACTGCACCTGACCAGGATAAAGCACTTATAGAGAATGAATGAATGAATGAATGATTTCCATGTACTTGTTTCTGTTGTGTTATGGTCAATTGTATTACTGATGGCATGCTTAAAAAGCTTGATTGGATTCTACCTGACTAAGACACTTTGGATAAAAGCATTTGACAAGTGAGCAAATATACTCAAATGTACATGAGTAGAAATCTTACCACTCCATGCTTTAATAATAGACAACAAACTAGATGTATTGTATATGCATTCTCACTCAACGAATGACTAATGACTTATTAATAAGACTCTGAACATTCCCTACAATCCTTTTTAGACCATCACTTTAAATAAAAAAAAAAAAATAAAAAATAAAAAGCCAACTTACCACTTCACAAAATCTTGACCTAAAAAAACACAAGTAGTGTGAAAAGAGCATGAGTCTGACGTTGCCAATACCTCAATCAAGATATCAAAAAGGGATTCCCAGACACGTAAGTCATACAGTCACATCCTCTTGCTCTCACCTCTATAAGAGAAGAGAGGCGGTATGGTATAAAAGACAGTGACAGCACCGAGTAAACTGAACTTGAAAACTCAAAACCAGGCAAATAGACTGGAACCACGCACGACGACATGAACGTCTTCATATTTTTCTTCCTGAGCACCGCAGTGGTTACTGCAGCACCTCATACGGCATCTACATCAGACAAACATCAGCAGAAAAGTGGAAAGGCGGTCAACTTCACCAACCATGAATGCCACCGGAAATCTCAAGAAGGCAAGAAAGAAGGCCAACATCTTTTAAAAGATATCATGCATCATGTGAAAAACTTGAAAATGAACCTAACAGCGAAGGTAAGATTCACATCACCCGTATGATTAATAGAATTGTAGACCAGCAGTGATTAAAAACTCAATCTAACAATATAACCTTTTTTTTTTTTTTTTTTTAATCAGACACTTCAGAAACAAGTCCAACATGTTTTTATGAATGAAGAATGCAGTGTAAGTAAAACACCAACATGCAAGCATACAATTGATTAACATAACATTCAAATGATATATTAATATGAGAAAACCTGAAGATATGAGCCCTTTTATATGTGTATTCTAGTGTGAGACGCTCTGCAAAGCAGGGAAGGTTCTCACAGCATACAACACATCGGACCTCGGACTGAAGAGTCAGCGGGACTGGAGGCTGCACAGAATGCTTCAATCTTACTCAGAAGTAAGTGACTGTGATTTTGAGAAAGCAACACCCTTTTACCACAGCGCCTCAATTCTGATTGGTCAGAAGTTTCTCTAACAACCCAGCCTAGACAGGTTGATCCGTCTGTAAGCTAAATCACAGCGCGCTCTTTCTAACACATTTTCAATACACGCTCATGTTTTCTGTATGAAGACGTTTATTTAGCATTTTTGGAAGGAGTCTCCAGTGTCAGCACTTGGTACTAATCAGAGCTTAAACGTTAAGATGTCCTGCATAAGCAATTCTTTGGGACAGACGGCTTTGTGTTTCGTGATTTCTCATTAACACGCTGCAATTTGGTTTCGTCTTCAAGAAGATTTAAGGGCACGACCGTTTATAGCCACTAAATGATAACAGGAGCGAACCTATTTTGACATTCCTCAACATTAAATGTAACTACAAACGGATAAAAAAGTACGACGGGTCTAAATAACTAAGTCATTTTATTCTGGGATGTGCCATTATAGCAATGTAATTTTAAATGGATTTGCTTGTTTGTATTGCAAATGTGATGCATATGACTACAGATGCACAGCAACTCTAACATCTCTGTATGTTTCACCAGCAGAACTGCTCATACCCAGAGGAGCTAAGCACGGTTTCACTTGACGAGCTTTTGGATAAAATACACAGCTGTGCCCAGAAGGAGTTTGCAAATTATTTAAAAAAAAAAAATGTATTGTAATATTTATATGTATTTATATATCTTTATACTAATACATTATTTATGGGAATGTGTTTATACTTTAGTAATTTATTTGTAAACTGATTTACATATTTATGAATAAAATATTTATGCACATGGCATGAATTTTGTTGTCGTTTCAATTCAATAGCAGTCACCATGCAGTTTCCCCAAACATACAGCCTACCTGCTGTACAATACACACAGCAAACAAGGGACTTCAAATTCATCACACTATTGCAGTTAAATATTTAAATACAGCCAGGAGACATATTAAATTAAAAAATAATTTAAAAAATTAAAAAAAAAAAAAAAAAAAAACAGTAGCTCTATTATTCTGTAGGCATGACACGGTGTGGGTCCACTTACGAATCTCCTTAGACGGACACTGCAAGTCTCTACAAAGCTCTTCAGATTGATCACCTTTATACGGAAGTCCTAAGAGGCCATGCATTATTTTTCTTCTTTCTTGGTTTCTTGTGATAACAACTTAATTTTCTCATGATTCCGACAGATCAGAAACGGATTTCTCACGATCTCATTTTATAACGAGAAAATCTTGCGCCCTGTGAACGGGACTGGTGTTTCATGAACGTTGCCATCTTCGCCACGGGCATCATAAATTGCATAATTGAGATTGAAATAAATTGACTGAAAGGAACAGAAATCGAGATCACAAGAAAACAACTGTTTACTATGTCGAGATCACAAGAAAATTTATTTTAAAAAATTTAAAATAAAAAAAAAAAGCTTTTATCCAATGTACTTTTATCCAATAATGCAACATTTCTAGCATGATGGGAGTGGTCTTTTCCAGGATAACTGCACACACACACACACACAGCACAAAGATTCACTCGATCTTGACCTAGTTGAACCAATTATGTATCTCTGCAGCCTGGAGTCAGCTCCAAATGGGCGGGACTAGCTCCAATCCGCCTACATATGGGATGAGCTAAGGTTAGAGAAGGTCGCTTATTGGAATTATCCTCAACAGCAGTGGTCACCAACCCTGTTCCTGGAGAGCTACCTTCCTGACGACTTTAGCTTCAACCATAAGTGTGCCCACCTGACCATCTACTCATTGCCTTAAGACTTTCATGATCAACTAAAATAAGTGTGCTAGATTTTGGAGATCAAACCTGCAGGAAGGTAGATCTCAAGGAAGAGAGAGTTGGTGACTACTGGTCTACAGAAACATGCGATCATATGTACAGGTGCATTTAAAAAAATTAGAATATCATGGAAAAGTTTTTATTTTCCTTGTAATTTAATTCAAAAAGTGGAACTCTGATGTATTCTAGATTCATTAGATAAAGTGAAATATTTCAGCCATTTTTTTTTTCCTGTTTTAATCTTGATTACGGCTTACAGCTCATGGAAATCAAACATACAGCATTTCAAAATATCCGAATAAAGAATTTATAATACAGAAATGTCAACCTGAGAAGAGCTCTAATCAGTTATTTAGCTCAAAACACCTGCAAAGGTTTCCTGAGCCTTTAATCTCTCAGTCTGGTTCACTATACACAATCACAATCATGGGGAAGATGAAAGTAAATGTTGCGTTTCATTTAGAAATCAAGGTCCCAGAGTCTGGAGGAAGAGTGGAGAGGCACAGAATCCAAGTTGCTTGAAGTCCAGTGTGAAGTTTCCACAGTCAGTGATGATTTGAGGAACCATGTCATCTGCTGGTGTTGGTCCACTGTGTTTTCTCAAGTCGAGAGTCGATACAGCATCTACCAGATTTCAGAGCACTTCAGGCTTCCGTCTGCTGACGAGCTTTATGGAGATCCTGATTTCCTTTTCCAGCAGGACTTGGCACATTGGCACCTGTGCTTGATTGTCCAGCCAGCTCGCCTGACCTGAACCCCATAGAGAACCTATGAGAGACACCAGACCCAACAATACAGACGAGCTGAAGGCCGCTATCAAAGCAACCTGCGCTTCCAGAACACCTCAGCAGTGCCACAGGCTGACTGCCTCCATGACACGCCGCATTGATGCGATAATTCGTACAATAGGATTAAAGCCCTGACCGAGTATCAGTGCATAAATTAACATAATTTTCAGAAGGTCGACATTTCTGTATTATAAATTCTTTATTCGAATATTCTGAGATGCTGGATTTTTGACTTCCATGAGCTGGAAGCCGTAATCAAGATTAAAACAAAAAAAGGCTTGAAATGTGTCACTTTGTGTAATGAATCTAGAATATATGAAAGTTCCACTTTTGAATTAAATTATGGGACAAAAAAAACTATTTTTCCATCATATTCTAATCTTTTTGAGATGCACCTGTAGATATGCTGGCCTGTTTGGAGCTAGCCCCACATATATTGGATACCTATGGGAGATTTTAGAGCGATGTGTTAGACAGCACTCTCCAAGACCATCACTGAAACACCAACAGGGATTATCTTTTGAAAGAATGGTGTTCATTGCTCCAGTACAATTCCAGAGACTTGTAGACCCTTTGCCAAGGTGCACTGAAGCCGGTTTTGCAGACAAACACCTTACTCTATGTTGTTTTTTCATTCGTTTGGCACCTGTCTGGAAATGTTTGGAGGTAGTCCATTTAAATCAAGACTATGTATCCTTTTCTCCATTAGGTGTTTCACATTGCTTTAACATTTACATCTTTTCATTTGAAAGATGCTTCCATCCAAAGCGATTTACAAGCTAGACCACTCCAAGCATCTGAGCTGTTAAATGCAAGGATGTTTACCAACTGATCAAGAAGAACAGAGCGATGCATAATCTAAGCCTACCAATAAACAGCTTGTCATTCCAACCGAAATTTTGCAATCATTGATATGGCGAAGCTTTTCATGTTTACCATTTATGGAAGGAGTCTCCATTGGACATTGGGAAGTCTTTAGGATTTACACTTTATGGTTTCTCTGGAACATGCTGGAGAGGGAACAATTGTTATAGCTTGTCATATTGTAAGTGAGAACTAACGTGTCTTGTAGAAGTTCCCGAACATTAAAATGTACCTATAAATGGATAAAAGTATGACGTGTTGTTCTTTAATGCATTTCTGTGGTATAAGAAGGATAACATGCATGCTGTTTTTGGAAAATATAATACATTTTAGAGTGGGAACAGTAACTCCTTTATGTGTCGGGCTGCATCACACCACCCCAGCATTCCCCAGTGTGTTTATTGCTTGCATCAAAGATATAAGAACAGAGTCTGCATGATGGCCTTTGATTTTCAGACCAAAAACACTGTTCATGCATTGGATCTTTAACATCATATACCGGTTCGGCGGAAAACATTGTGATTACTTACAATATTCGTATAATCTCGAATCCATCTTTAATATGTATTAATCCAATACTTACTTATCCAATCAGCTTGCTTTTCTACTTTCAGTTCACAGCTAGAGCTGGGAAGGTGGTGAAAATACGCCACACAACACACAAGTAAGTTCAGTTACCGTTCAAGTTCACAGAAAATTCATGAAAATGTCTGACTACCAAGCATCCGGTTATTTACTACCCTATCCACATTCCTCTTTGAAGATCTCCACATCAAACACACACACGATCATCACTGCAGTGTTGTGCATCATGTGCAGCTTTCCCGTGTCACTCTTGCCCTTGGCTGGCTTGCTGACGGTTCATTACGACACTGTAAAATGTCTAAATCTGCTAATTGTATTGTAACACGATCTAAAAGTGTATTTATTTTTAATCTGTACTCAGTGTCCAGAAAAATGCTCCACCATTCATTCACTGTGTTTGCTCACTTTATATCACTCTCTACTCTTCATGTTATTAGGATTCATGAATGTTGCTCATTAATAATCAGTGTAGTGGCACTTATTTTTGGGTGGATGTTGCTTATGTAAAGTAAATGATCAATTTATAGCACCATAATACTAATAAATAAAAGCACCATAAATCATTTTCAGAAAGACAACGGTAGTATCGGACCATATTATTCGTATATCTTTAATCGACACATACCAATGTGATCGGGACATGTAAATATGAGGTAAATAATTTAATAAATTAACAAGTATACATGGTACAGCATAGTAATTGTAAACAATTTTATGGCAAATGCAAAGTTTCATCTTCGACTACAGTGCGCATGTGGTTGCTGATGAAATGAAAACAAAAACATTTCGCTAGTGTTAAGTAATGCTACAGTTGATGTTGAGCAGCATGCACGTTCTCAGGCCAAATCCCTCACCAAATCAGGTTAGGAGCACACATTACATACATCAAGTTCAAAGACTAAAAAGAACCTCAAAAAGGCCAGTGGTAGAAGCATCAAGCATGTGATTCATATCTGAAGTAGCTTGCTTAAGACTACAAGCTAATCAGCTAGGGCATCAGTGTAGTAACATCCTGAGGAGCCGTGTCCTGCCTGAAACTACCACGTATCAGCCGAAGCTCAAGTAACACTTTCAGTTGTGTGTTGAGGTTAAAGAAGAAATTTATCATCATTTGCTGAATGCACATTCTGAAACGAATAAGTGTTTTTACAACAAGCATAAAGAACTGCAGTACTCCAGCACATGTACACCGAATACCTGTTTCTCCACCAAAACTTCAGTATTCTTTGTCCTGATGCTTACATCTTTACACATCCAACATCAATTCGTTCTTATGCAAATGACTGGCCTGGATCCTGCAGTCAGAAACTAATGAAGATGATCACTGTAGCAGGGACTCGATGGCAGTCTCTGGCCTGGACGAACGCTTCCTACAAACATCGAGCAAATGGATTTAGTACACGATTGATTTTATGCTTCTAAAAAGAAAACCCAGATCAGAGAGAAAACATGTGCTTAGACCACATGAGCACTATTCCAGCTTTTTGGAATAGTGACTACACATTGTGTTGTGACTACAGTTACTCTCAAACTTTTGAGATAAATAATTACAATTATTCACATTTTAAGATTAATCAGACCAACTTTGATTCATGTTAGGCTTTACACCAAGTTGTTTTGTTTTTTTGGTAGATTAGTAATGTATAATACAATTGTACACTCATTAAGGTATCAACAATCTCTGCTACTTCCTTCCGAGCTTTATTTTATTTTTTAGCAATGCATCTACACATTTAATTAGATAGATGATAGACAGATAGATATGACGGAATGAAGCCACAGTTGAGAATCTTCCACTCCACTTTTGTGTCTTTTTTTAAATGGCGGAAAACAGCGTGTCGACTCCTTTTTAAAGTATCAAACCTTGATTAAACGGGACTTTAAGAATACCTGAATAAATTGTTAACTTGTTGAAGGTTTAAACAAGAAGACAGTTGTCAAAGCGTCTGAAACCTTTTTTGTGATCTCCATCATGCCTAATCCGGCCAATCCAACGGCAACAATTTTACCTCAGCCTGTTAACCCCGCCCACATTACATTACTAATTCAGTTAACTTTCCTGATGTGCGTTTTGCCGTTAGTGCGGTGGCTTTAATCTAGTGGTCGCTTTAAGATTTTTGTGTTTATGACGATGTCGAAAATCACATGACATCGCCATCATGGCGGATGTAGTATGTTTGGGATTGTAATCACGTATACCGATTAGTACGTACTGTTTCAACGGCCGTACGGTAGGTACTGTCACAGTACGCGATTTCAGACGCAGCCTAAATGAGAACCAACTGTGGGTAGGAACTAAAGTAGTCAGTGGGGAACTGAAGAAATGTCAGACCAGACGTGCGTCATAGGATTGCTCAGAGGAATTATTTGGGCCAATCATGTAGAATCGTAACTTTACTGAGTCATACCTAACTTGCATAGAATTGAGAAAAACCTCAATTCGCTTGTTGTGCCGCTGTCCTGCTGAAGTTGCGACCAGGTCAAGAGCGTGTTGCACTCTGGACATTTATTTATTTATTTTTATATAAAGTTGAACTTTAAAAAAGCTCCACTGCGATCCGAAAGAAAAGCATTCAGCTTTTCTGCCCACATGATTATGCGTAAAAATGTGCAGTGGGAGTTGAGAAAATGCTTACAGTGACATGCCAATAGTTTTCAAAGTTAAAGGCGAGCGTATTCTTATAGTGTGTTTTATTCTTGAAGAAAAGCAGCAGATAAGAAACACGATCTGACCTGCGTCCAGTCCTGGGTCTGGCCTTGCCACTCTTCGAGGTCCTGGGCCTCTCCAGCCTCATCAAGGACTGGCGCATGCTCTCCTCCGTATACGCAAGATACACGTGAGACAGATCCACCTCAAACGGCTGAAACGCATACAAACAGCACACTCGGTAAGCCTAATCTCATCAAGCTGTATAAAGCGCATTACAGAATTGTATTCCGAATCAAAGTGACATTTACATCCTTTTCTTTCTTATCTGGCACAGGGGTTTGTTTTCTCATGTTGTTCCCGGTGTACGCCACGCATTTCTAAGGAAACAGAGATGTTATTTTAGTGCAATACACCCACAATATAGCCACATGGAGTGAAACAAAACTTTGAGTACGCACCAGCTGCCATTCTCCTATGTCTTCATTCCAGTGTACATAATTCTCAATCATTTCCTAGAGCACACAAAGGTTACACTGATTAGATCTTGGTAGACAAACCCAAATTCAGTTTATGAAATCTATAATGTCAAATCAGCACTCTTTACATATTTCAAAATGATATATTAGTTGCAAGTACAGTCAAGACAATCAAAATTACGCACAGTTCAAACTTGAAACCATTGAGAAATGTTCGGTATTTTAAGATCTTCAAGCTTCTGTATGATCCCAGTACATTTGTACATTTTAACTTGAAAGAACGTATTAGATTCTACAGATAAGAACATGCAGCACTAGGCATATAATCATACCTGATATTCCTGAGGGATAAAGTTGTCAATGATCAGCATTTGCAGACGGAGTTCTCTGCTGAGCTGGCGGATGTTCTCCAGCAGGCCCTCGATCTCTCTGTGATGTTCCTGTTGCAGATCTGCCATCTAGAACAGAAAAGCATACTTGGAGCTTTTGCTTGCTTGGATATTGTAGATTTGTACCAAAGAACTGAAGCTATAATCATAAAGACCATTCTGTACTCATCCCAGGACTCTTATTCTTAATATGCACATACTGAAAAGCCTTTTCATCTGCCTCTCTTTCCTCTATATTACTGTATACTATAATAATAATAATAATAATAATAATAATAATAATAATAATTTATAATCACACTATCTGGTTTCCTTTCGAGTCTGGCTCCTCTCAAGGTTTCTTCCTCTTTTTTTGGCCCAGCCACCTTTCGTTTGCTCATTAGAGATCTAAATCTACATCTGGATTTCTTTACAGCTGCTTTGTGGCTAGGTCTAGTGTCTAAAGCGCTATACAAATAAAACTAGATTAGACTGCAAATCATTTTAAAACGTTTCTTATAACATTATTTACCAAGCATAATGTAAACATGTCTTAAAAAGTATCAAAAGGACTGCCAAGATACACTAAGGCCAAATGTTTGTGGACACCTGGCCACCACACCCATATGTGGTTCTTCCCCAAACTGTTGCCACAAAGCTGAAAGCACACAGTTGTACAAAATCTCTTTGTATGCTGTAGCGTTACATTTTACCTTCTCTGGAAATAAGAGGCTCAAATCTGTTCCAGCATGACGACGCCCATGCGTACAAGGCGAGCGCCATGAAGACATGGTTTGAGAAGGTTGGAGTGGAAGAACTCGAGTGTCTGCACAGAGACCTAACCTCAACCCCACTGAACACCTTTGGGATAAATTGGAACCCCAGAGCTCCTCAACCAACATCAGTGCCTGATCTCACTAATGCTTCTGTGGCTGATTGATCACACATTGATCCCCAAAGCCACGCCCTAAAATCTAGCAGAAAGCCTTCCCAGAAGAGTGGCGGTTATTATAAAAGTGTGTGTGTGTGTGTGTGTGGTGGGGGGGGCTCAATCTGGAATGACATGTTCAACAAGCACATACAGGTGTGATGGCCAGGTGTCCACAAACTTTTGCAATTTAGGCCATATAATGTAAATTGTGTTGTATTATGATGTTCGCTCTGAAGAACCTTTAAGGCAAATAAGTGACCAGTTCTCATATACATTAACAACAGGAATGCTCTGCTGTTGCACATCAAATTGCAATTCAGGCAGAAACAAAAAGCTTCAACACAGTAAGATAATAAGATAAGGAATATTTTTAGCATACCTCTGACTTTGCTGCCATCAACATGGTCCAGACTTTCTTCAATTTCTTGGTCTTCCCTTGGGCCTCCTCCTGCAAACTGGTGTATTTTTCCTCAATGTCCAAACGCTCTTGCTATTGAGAGACACAACAGGGAAACACAAACACAGTACTGAATAGTGTAGAACAATCCAGAACAAATCCAATCTTGACATGAACTAAACTTGTGTACAAAGTTGATTGACCTGCTCTAATTTCATTGGTGCCAAGTGTATCCGAGGCGCTAAATTGAAGCCAAGCCTAAATTGAACGCCTACCTCCTTTTCTTCCAGTTCTCTGCGGAGTTGCTCGGCTCTTTTCCGCCGTTCCTCCAGCTCGTTGTTGGATTCTTCGAGAAGCTTCTCCTGCTCCTCTGCCTTGGCCAGCAAGTCAACGCCTCCAACGATCACCTTCTTCTCCAAAGCAGACAGCTTCTCAAGTAAAAGGTGGTGTTCCTGCCTGAAAACCAAATGAGATCGTTAAAGTGTTGGCAAGAAAGTAGAACTGAAGCACAAACAGAAGATTTTATTAATAATAAATAAAATAACCTACTTAAACATTCAAGGTCAGGTTCTATAAATTCGGCTTTTTCAGATTAAAAAAAACAATTAAAATAAAAAAAATCCATAAAGACTTATTCTGCATTCTACTGAAGCTTATAACCCAGCATTTCTGACTTCCGAAAATGAAGATCCAAACAAGACACAACGTATCACTTCTTCACTTTTAAAGAAGCTATTCTGTACCTACTAGTACTTAACATACAGACACATTAGCTTGTTAAATCTATAACGATGACAAGTATTAGTAGCCGTTCTGAGGAGGTGAATACATCACTCGTAACACTAGATTAGATCAACTAGATTGTTGCTGACAAAAGATGAACATAAAAAAAGGTGTCCATGTTTTTGTCCACGTTGTAGCTCATGCACATGGAGGTTGAAAATGACGTGATTCCCAGTTCTAACTTCCCCAGTTCAGAGTCAACTCGAACGCAGCGTTAATAATGATGTAAATCGGGAAGAAGTCTTTGAAAAGCAGTCTTGTGTAAATACCATTTAGAAGTCACAAACCACAAGTACTGAAAATGAAGGCTTCTAGGACGAGTAGAAGCGTGGTTATTTGGAAACTGGCTCGGCCAGGACTCACTGGGCTTTGAGCAGGTCTTTCTCCCTCTTCTCCAGCTCTGCTCGTGCCTTGTTGCGCTCCTCCTCCTCCATGTCTAGCTTGGCCTCCAGGGCCTTCCGCTCCTCCTCGATCTTCACCTGCATCTCTGCCATCTTGTCTGGGGACACCTTCTTCCTTCCTGTCAGCAGTGTAGGGGGGAAAAAACAAACAAACAAAATAAACCTAAATGTCAAACAACACGTCAACATAGTAAAGCAGTGGAATTTTAACGCAAAGATCTTACACCATATACCAAAATGGTACACCACTTTGGTATGCATATTAGCCAGGGACAACCCTATACCTCCTCGAACAACTCCCAGAGTGAGCATGTCAACGCCTCACCCACTTCCACATCCATACTCCTAACTCTTACACACCCTTATCACCCACTATGACCGGTACCAAAATTCAGTGGAAAATTATTACATGAATTGAAATCTTTGCATTTTAAAAACAATACTATAGACCCGTGTTCATCCACTGCACACCATTTTCCATATTCAACCACAGAAGAAAAAAAGAAAAAAAAAGTGGCAGAAAAACAGGGCCAATTGGAACGCGGGAAACATCGATTTGTCTTTACGTAGGTACTCGAGTAAGTACTAAAAACTAACCCTTACTAAAATTAGTATCAAATGTCCTGTTTATTTAAGAAGCCACTGCTGTTTGATATGTTTACATTATAAACATGGGACTGAGGTGGTCTCGTTGAAAAAGACGCGTCTGAACTTTTCACTAGCAACTCCTACTTACTGACATTTAGCACATTTTCTGTCTAATAGTCAATGATTAGAGCAGTTTCGGCTGTTTGCAAGTGAATATTTTTGATCCATGACATTACAAGTCATCTGTGTGGGCACACACACACCATAACACCAATATTGCTCATATGTAGTTATACATTTCTTACTCATTTTAATTTGATGCAGAATGTGTGGGTGGATTGGTTCATGCCAAATAAAACTTCCCATTTGATGATCCTGGCTCGGTGTCAGTTAATTTAAGCCAGTTAAGTATAAGCTTGGTTCACACAATGCTTCAAAATAATCAAAAGTATTTGTGAACTTTGCACTGAAAATGTGGCGCTAGGTATACAGAATAAGCCTGAAGAAATTATTAGACTGGTGTTTCCTGGAACCTTCTTACGGAACCAGTGCAGGTCATGTGTGCAGTTAATTATGAAACCACAATCCATGGTGTTATGTAAATCAATAGCATCAATATTTCCACAAAGTCTATAAAAAAACAGTTCTCTAACAGGTAGTAGATAAAGCAGAGACAGCAAATTCAGCAGCATACTTGCGTTGGTGTTTTGCACTAGGAGAGATTTACATTTACAGAGCACTGGGTTAATAGAGGAGAGGAGGGTTGAATTGCTGCCGAGACTTCAACACCAAACTCGATCTTGAATTTAGATGAGAAAAAGAAATTCATGCAGTATTGAGGAGGACGTTTATATTCTTACAGTTGAGGTCAAAAGCTTACACCTAGCCCAAAGATATTCAATCTCAGTTTTTCACAACTCCACACATTTCATGTTACTATACATCTCCTTTAGCAAGTCAATTAGCGCCTTTATTTTGATCACATCAGTTATTTAATTTTTTTTTAAATCAATGAGACAGCTTTAATTCACTATAACCAGATTTAGAGTGGGTCGACACGTTGACTGTCTTCTGCTTGGCCAACTGTCGTAAGTAGGAGGTAAGTGGGAGTGCACCTCTGGCAATACCAGGGCCTACGTTTAAAGACAGTGCCTTTGAGATCATAAGAAAATCCAAGCAACTTGGCCAAGACCTTGTGGATCTCCACAAATCTGGTTCCTCCTTAGGAGCAATGTTCAAACAACTGTACAATGCATCATTCAGGAAAGAGGCACAATTTAAGTCTCAAGTGATTAATGAACATGGTTCAAAAGATTCAACCAAACCCCAAGAAACAACAAAGAATCTGTTGAAGGAGCTGGAAGCATCTCATCCAATTATGTACATCCACCATTAAGAGAGTCCTACATGCCCATGGCCTAAAAGGTGGTTGTGCAATGAAGAAGCCCATACTCAAAGACCAGAATAAAAAAAGCCAGACTGATGTTTGAAGGTGATCAGCAGCCTTTTGGAGGAATGTTCAGATGTGTCAGATGAAACTTGAAATGCTTGGCCATAATAAAATCAGTGCTACGTGTGGGTGAAAAATGGTGAAGCTTTTAATCTGAAGATGACCATCCTATCCTGTGAAGCATGGAGGTGGCAGCATCATGTTATGTTTTGCTGGAGAAGGGACTGTGCCCTTCGAATATAGGCAGCATGATGAGTAACAAGAAGGATTATCTAGAAACACTGAAGCAACACCTCAGGAGACCAGTCAGAAAGTTCAAATTCACTGTCAACTAGGTCTTCAGCAGGGCAATGATCCTAAGCATAACTGCAAAAGTTGTCATAAAATGGCCTAAAGACAACAAAGTGAAAGTATTAGAGTGGCCATCACAGAGCATTGACCTGAACCCCATAGAAAATGTGTGGACTGAACTGTAAAAAGCAAATCTGAGCAAGGAGACCTACAAACATGACCGAGTTACAGCAGCTCTGTCAGGAGGAATAAGCAAACATTTCCAGCAAAGTACTGTGGAAGCCTAAAGCGAGCATTTGATTCAAGTTCAAGCGATTAAAAGGCAATGCAACCAAATACTAACAAAGCGTATGTAAACTTCTGACCCACTGAAAATCTGATAGTAAATAAAAACGGCAATAAATCTGTCTCTTAGCTGTTATTTTAAAATGGCCTCTTAAATGAGAAATAAATGAGATGCCATAATCAACGCAACATAGGAAACGTATGGTAACATGAAACGATGTGGTGAAAAGTTTAGTTTGAATGTCTTTAGCCTAGTCTAGGTGTATGTAAATTATGGCCTCAACTGTATAATTAAACGAGGTGTTTAAAAGAGTGAGGATACGAAATCAAAGACAGCAACATGACCACAACAAAAACAATAACGTCGACTCTGCAGTAAAGCAAGGAACACACTTAAAAGAGAAGACGAGTGAAAAAAGTAGATACATTATAGATCAAAAAGATTTGAAACAATTTTTCCCCCTCAGATCCTGTCATAATGCCTGCAACTGACCCAGATTTAAAGATTCAACTTTTAATGTTCGGCGTTCTCATTTCAGTCAGCTGTCCGCTCTAACAAATACAGAGACTGATACACGGAGAAGTGCTCAGAGTGTGTGTGCGTGTGCGTGTGTGTGTGTGTGTGTGTGTATATATATATATATATATATATATATATATATATATATATATATATATATATATATATATATAAAATGTATGTATGTGTATATATACACATACACATATACACACATATATATAAAAAATATTTTTTTTAAGAGCTGCAACTTATGATTACTTTGATAATCGATTCATCTGTCGATTATTTCTTCAATTAATTGGATTAAAAGGCAATTTTTATTTTCTGTATTTTGAAAAAAAAAAAAAAAAAAAGAGAGACCTGATTGTCCATAGGCTTTAAAGCAGAAGTTAAAACACTATTAAAAATGCTCTTAAAAAAAAAAAAAAAAAGATAAATAAATAAAAAATTCTAAAAAAGCACAAACTAAGTGTTAAGAGGTTGGACGTTCTGCAGTAACACACACATTCACTCTATTCTTGTACGACACTTCTTACATAGAAATACAAGGACGTGTTCTAATAATTACTGCTCTCATAAAATACACAGTTACTTTTGTTTCTAAATATCGCTAAAAATACAATCAAACAACATATTTGATCAGAATGACTGTTTTAGTCAGAGTTAATGTGCTTCTTTTCTATTACACGCTGTTTGATTGACGTGTGGACTCGCGCTCGTTCAGTGATGTTTAATGGAGACTCGCTTGCTGTCAGGACGAAGCTTTACAGTGAGGGAAAAAAGTATTTGATCCCCTGCTGATTTTGTACGTTTGCCCACTGACAAAGAAATGATCATTCTATAATGGTAGATTTATTTGAACAGTGAGAGACAGAATAATAACAAGAAAATCCAGAAAAACGCATGTCAAAAATGTTATAAATTGATTTGCATTTTAACGAGGGAAATATGTATTTGACCCCTGCGCAAAAAAATGACTTGGTACTTGGTGGCAAAACCCTTGTTGGCAATCACAGAGGTCAGATGTTTCTTGTAGTTGGCCACCAGGTTTGCACACATCTCAGGAGGGATTTTGTCCCACTCCTCTCTGCAGATCTTCTCCAAGTCATTAAGGTTTCGAGGCTGACGTTTGGCAACTCGAACCTTCAGCTCCCTCCACAGATTTTCTATGGGATTAAGGTCTGGAGACTGGCTAGGCCACTCCAGGACCTTAATGTGCTTCTTCTTGAGCCACTCCTTTGTTGCCTTGGCCGTGTGTTTTGGGTCATTGTCATGCTGGAATACCCATCCACGACCCATTTTCAATGCCCTGGCTGAGGGAAGGAGGTTCTCACCCAAGATTTGACAGTACATGGCCCCGTCCATCGTCCCTTTGATGCGGTGAAGTTGTCCTGTCCCCTTAGCAGAAAAACACCCCCAAAGCATAATGTTTCCACCTCCATGTTTGACGGTGGGGACGGTGTTCTTGGGGTCATAGGCAGCATTCCTCCTCCTCCAAACACGGCGAGTCGAGTTGATGCCAAAGAGCTCCATTTTGGTCTCATCTGACCACAACACTTTCACCCAGTTGTCCTCTGAATCATTCAGATGTTCATTGGCAGACTTCAGACGGGCATGTATATGTGCTTTCTTGAGCAGCGGACCTTGCGCGCGCTGCAGGATTTCAGTCCTTCACGGCGTAGTGTGTTACCAATTGTTTTCTTGGTGACTATGGTCCCAGCTGCCTTGAGATCATTGACAAGATCCTCCCGTGTAGTTCTGGGCTGATTCCTCACTGTTCTCATGATCATTGCAACTCCACGAGGTGAGATCTTGCATGGAGCCCCAGGCCGAGGGAGATTGACAGTTCTTTTGTGTTTCTTCCTTTTGCGAATAATCGCACCAACTGTTGTCCCCTTCTCACCAAGCTGCTTGGCAATGGTCTTGTAGCCCATTCCAGACTTGTGTAGGTCTACAATCTTGTCCCTGACATCCTTGGAGAGCTCTTTGGTCTTGGCCATGGTGGAGAGTTTGTAATCTGATTGATTGATTGATTGTGGACAGGTGTCTTTTATACAGGTAACAAGCTGAGATTAGGAGCACTCCCTTTAAGAGTGTGCTCCTAATCTCAGCTCGTTACCTGTATAAAAGACACCTGGGAGCCAGAAATCTTTCTGATTGAGAGGGGGTCAAATACTTATTTCCCTCATTAAAATGCAAATCAATTTATAACATTTTTGACATGCGTTTTTCTGGATTTTTTTTGTTGTTATTCTGTCTCTCACTGTTCAAATAAATCTACCATTAAAATTATAGACTGATCATTTCTTTGTCAGTGGGCAAACGTACAAAATCAGCAGGGGATCAAATACTTTTTTCCCTCACTGTATGTAAAATGGAAACACTGGCGTGAATTTCTAACATTTACAGATAAGGATACAAAGGTAAAAATGTCATTTCTGTGCTGAAGAAAACACGTCCGGAACACATTAAACATCACATACGTTTAACGTCGCAGGATCCGACACGACGAGCCACGTTAATACACTTACGTATTTGTCTGAAGCGCTTAATATAAAACAAAACACTCATGTTTTGGACAACCCGGATCATGCGCTTTTTCCGCAACAGCTCACTCTGTGACTTCCGCGGTTTTTCAGATGGGTTTACATCACTAAACCTATGACGTAAAAGAAAGCTTTAACATATGCCACAGTCTGTATGTGGTGCCAGTGTGACTCAGCAGTAGACTCATTAGAGGTGGCATTCACTTCAGTTACCATAAGGATGAACCTTATTTGATCGTTATCCGTTTGCCTTGGTATACATTTTATGCCTGGCAGTGATGTATCTACCATCTCTTTGTGGTCTTGACTGCTAGAAAACATCCATTCAGCTACTCCCTCCTCTGGTTTGCAGTGAACTCTTTCTATGCCATCTATCTGTGCCTCTGCGCTCCTTATCCCTCTTTCTCTCTTTGCCCTTGCTGTGTGCTTTGGCAGTGTCCTGAGATTAGTGCACAGGCTGAAAGACAGGGGGATTTATAATGGCCATATGGGAGGAGTGTGCGCAACAGAATTCACATTGGATATGAAGCGTGAGTGACCTTCCATCCCGTCCTCACCGCCTGAGACTCACTTTTGTTATGCGAGCACTACCGATGGGAAGCCAAAACCGTTATATCTTTAAAAACCTTTATATACACAATAATAATGCCCATCTGTACAACACCACCAGCGGTGGATCATGATGCTTAGAGATAGCAGACATTTTAACAAATATACTGTAAAAGGTTACAAAACACTGTAAGACAACGAATACCACATGATAATGTCTTTTGTTAAAAATACCATACAAATAAGGCTCTGAATAGATATCCTGGTTCCCTATGGTAGTGTAATGAGCAGCATTTCTGCAATACTCTGCAGCAACAACCACTCAATCATAATTTTTCATCACGATATATATAAGACTAATTCTGTAAGGAACGATGTGTACATTTATTAAAGTCAAAGATATTCCATGGTTAAAATCATTCATTTAATTTAGACTAGCACACAATATTATAGAGTTGTTCAGTAGTGAAACAAATTTTCATTATTGGCATAAAAGGGATACCAAATCGATCATGTAAAGAAACGGTAAACCTTGCATCAGAAAAATAATGGAACGTCCTATTTCATCGTGTATTTATCCTTGTGAGTTCAGAGGTAATGGAGCGTGTTCAGAAATCCCCCATGCACTTTACTGGTATATGAGTAAGAGTGTAGGTGCAATTCATCACTGGGAGGATCAACTCGATCAACCACAAACTGTATCACATGACTAATTCGCTATCTGATTATTAGAATCCGGCTAACACCACATGTGTGACAGTGGGAGACTCTAACCTCGTCGTTTCCTGCGTCTCTCTCCACCATCTGCAGTCTCATCCTCCCCTTCGTCCATCTCTTCAGAGCCGCTGCCCTCTGACCCCGAGATCTCCTCTCCTGGAAATAAGACAGTCGAGCCTTATGTATTAACAACACAGAGTTAGAGCCAGTTTTTAGTTTTTGTACTGTTAAAAAAATAATAATAATAATAATAATAATAATAATAATAATGCTGACTAGACAGACACATTTCAGTAACCCTACTCGTCCTTATCCTTATCATCATCATCATCCTCCTTATTATATTTATAGCGTTGTGAAAGTGTTTGCCTTGGTTTATCTTAGATTTTTTCTTCATTTCTGATACAATTTTGTAGGAGATCTGCACAAAAACAGAAGAAATCAGCACTGTATATTTCCATATCCTTATACTTAAAAATGCATTATATCTGTTTATTTAAAAATTTTGCCCTAGACGTAAATTGCAACGGCAACAAAAACATTAAAATCCCTTCAACCTCAAACCAAAACCCACTCCCTCTGCTAAAACTTCTGAAGCCCCATTTCAAATGGTGCACTTTTTTTATACTGTAAATTTACTGAAAATAGTGTGTTCACATCGGGGGGGGAAAAAACAATGAGGTGTAGTGCGCTGTTAATACCTGCATGATGTATTACTATATTATTAAATCTGTGCCAAAAGTATTGAGCGTAACATTTCAAGAAACGAACAGAAATATACAATGAGAAAGAAGAAAACACTCTGAAACGGTAAACAGTGAACTCGGAGACAAAAATGTAACACGGTCCTTAAATAAACAGCGTTCTTTGTTAAGTTTTCCAAGCTTCGTTTTTGTTAAATCGTGGTTTATGAACGCGCTGCCGGAGTTTTCATTTACACTTTCAAACTTTACGTTTACGATCCGCAAGTTTACATTCGCCATTCTGGGATAAATCTCTCGTGTGGGCGGGACCGCGATTTCCTCTCATTGGCTAGTGGGATTTGGATCGACAGCTCGAGTGTCCAGCTGAGGAGGAGGAGGAGGTTGACGATAAAGATGCTTCCGAGAGCTTATCTAAAACAATTATAATAACAATAAAATAAAAAAAATAATCGGAGGAGACTACCCAAACCTCAAATATTAATTACCAACTAATTTACTAAGTAAGTAAATAATTTCCACTACATAGTACAAACACTAACTATACAGAGAACTGCATCCAGAACACTCTCCAAAATTCACGTCACTACTTCCTGGACAGGGAGCTGTCCATCCCAATCTCTCTAGCCAATGAGAGTAAAGCTTTAAGCCCTGCCCACACGAGAGGTTTTCTATTTCAGATTCAGATCAAGTATACCTCAAGGGTGAGAGCTGTTGCTCTGTTTACATACCGGCCGACAAATTGGGCTGAAAGTCAGGAAATTGGAGCTGTTGCAAAACAAATAACTGTGTAATAATTTGATTAGGAACAGGTCTAGAATCGTTTTAAACATTAGAAATGGCACGTTTATCCTTTACTCATTCATAATTCTAATGAAATGGTGCAAGCCGGTTGGTTATTCTAGTGTACCTTCTTCCAATTTTTTCTTGAGCTCTTCGATCTCCTTCTGAAACTGGCGCAAGAGCGCATCTTTAGGGTCTTCGTTGATTCTCGCTTTATTCTTGATGTTCTTTGCACGGTTTGCATAGCGCAAGGTGCTGATGGTCTCATCATAGTTGTAGTCCGCTGGTCCGATGTTTGCGCACTAAAGAAGAAGCACCGATTGAAGTTAATTTAGAAGATAGACAGATTTCTATTTTATTAGTTCTGCCTTGTAGTCAAGCTGGCTGTGCCCCCAAAACAGAAAAAAACTCTAGGTCTATGAATTTAATTATGTGTGAAAGAGCACCGAGAGCCTAAATTGTGTGTGCCTGTACCATCATGGTTTTAGAGTTTCCTCCCAGAGAGTCTTGCAGTAGGCGCGTGAGTTTGGAATTCCTGTAGGGCACGTGTGTGCTCTTCCCGTCCACCAAAGCGGAGATCACATTGCCCAGAGTGGACAGGGACAAGTTGATCTTTGTGGCCTCTTTAAGACGCTGCCCGGTGGCTCCTGTCTTACCCTGCCTCTCAGATCCCTGACAAGCAAGAAACATCCATCGCAGCACTTCAGTTTAATTAAACGATGAAAAACATCAAATGTTATGCTTGTTTTTAGGCTTGTTCTCCTCACCGCAAGATCCACCAGGTGCAGTTTGCCCATGCGTACATGCTGGTTTCCGTCGATGCCCTTCTCACTGCACTCAATGGTGATGGTGAAGATGGCGTGAGATCGGGAGCTGTGCTCGTTCATGTTGGTAGCACCGACAGAACCTGCAGAAACAAACACAACACCAGTTAGATGTTTCAGCATGTAGGAAATATAAAATGTTTATCAGAATGCAGCTGACTCTGACTTTCTGTAATCGATTCCCATAATTATAACCGTTAATTTGTCATTGTTGTGTTTGTTTACATTCGGATGAATAAAGCGGGTAAGAAAAAAAATGAAATTTTCTTAATGATAAATATTACCATCTCTTAGAAGATGGCGAAGTTAAACTGGTAAAATAATAATAATAAAAAAAAATTATCATATTAGCACTACACTCACTGGCCACTGTAATAGGAACACTTCTATCCCTGCTCATTCATATAATTATCCAATCAGCCAATCATGTGACAGCAGCACAATGCATAACATCATGCAGATATGGGTCAAGAGCTTCATATCATGTTCACATCAAACATTCAGAATGTGGGGAGGCAGGGGGTGATCTCTGTGAGTTTGATTGAGGTATGGTGACTGATGTCAGACAGGCTGGTTTAAGACCAGGCAATGTTTTTCTCCTATCTTGAACTGTCCAGATGTGGTGACCTGCTGTTGTAGCCCATCCACCTCAGGGGTGTGTATTCTGAGATGCTTTTCTGCTCACCACTGTTGTAAAGAGTGGCTATGTCAGTTGCCATAGCTTTCCTGTCAAGTCCAACCAGTCTGGCCATTCTCCTCTAACCAGTCATTTCCGCCTGCAGAAGTACCACTCACTGAATGTTTTTTGTTTTGCCACATCATTCGGTGTAAACTCTAGAAATTGATTGTGTGTGAAAATCCCAGGAGATCAGCAGTTTCTGAAATACTCAAACAAACCCATCTGGCACCAAAAACATGCCACGGTCAAAGGTGCTGAGACGACCAAGATCTCTTGACCTAAATCCGTACGACTTTATTCATTGCCCTGATGCCATGTGACTGGCTGATAGGATAACTGAATAAAAGAGCAGGTGTACAGGAAGGTGTTCCTAATAAAGTGGCTGGTGAGTGAACTTAAGGCAGCGTTTTCAAATTAATGTAATGCCGTAATCTGAAACCATTTAATAAGCATATGAAAGCAAAATTTGAGAATATCTGAAAATTGTATAGAAGCCCAGATCCAACATCCAGATGTCGTTGACGTTAATAACAAGTATCACCAGAAATATGCAAACAGTAATACACGCTTACGGTTCTTGTGACCCAGAGTCATAATTCGGTCCATATCATCGGCATTGTTCACAACGTAGCCGGATAAGTCTTTAATGTAGACGCCCACGTCTGGCCTCTCTTTCACCTGTTTGGGGGATTTTCAAAAAATGTGCAATGTGTTCATGGAACTTATGAATACATTAAATATATGAATAAAAGTTGAAGGAAATAAGAAGTTAATGAGAAAAAACATGAGAAAGAAACTACTGACAGGTCCATATTTTATCAAACCATCAAGTCATAACCACAGGTTACTAAAATCGGTTCCTGGAAACTCTTATCAGATATCAGATATATATATATATAAAAAAAAATATATATACACATTTTTCAGGCTAAACACATCACTCTGAAGCTGCATTGAAACTGTCTACTATTAGGGCGTGAGCATAATTTGCTAGTAAATTCCAGTGTGTTGTTATTTTAGGTGGATTCTTGCATTTTGGACCGTTTTAGACCAAAAATGTCAATCTTCTGCGAGCATCTCTAAGTGGAGATGCAAACGGTATATTACAGACCATCTTGAAACTAAAAGGCGAGACTCTGGTCTCTTTGGCCCATAAAAAATAAGGCAAAACTGCTGATTATTAAGTAGCAGACTTTTCACCTCATTATTGTTATTATGATGGGACATTAAGTCCCATCATATTTAGCATTTCTGTATTAACAGGCAGGTCATGCAACAATAAAAAGAGCAAAAGTAGGGTGTGCCGTGTGTCAGCACTTAATATTTTCCATCACTATGTAGGCAAGTGTGAATTTCTGTTTCTCACCTCCAATCTCTGCATCTGGTCCTTCCCCAACAAGTCCCTCACTTCCTCATTATAGATCTCCAAGTATGAAACTCTAACTAAGAACCTGTCATTTTTTAAAATAAGCAACATTTAGTTAGCAGTACATCTGTATTGGGTTTTTTTTTTTTTTAGACTAATGAAATGAAAAATATGCGCCTACGGGTAGGTGCAAACTACATCATTTGCATATGGCGAGTAAATACATTAAATCTAATGGAAATTGTATTATAATGGATTTTATTGTGGTCTGACAAAAACAAAGGTCAGTTTACATTTGTGAATTGCTCACATTAAACAAGTTTCATCACTGATGATGTGCTCACCTGGTGTCTCCTTCTGCTTTAGCAATGTGACCGAAAATGTGAGCGAACGAATTTGGAATGATCCCTCTGAGCTCAGGAACAGCTCTCACACCCTCCATGGTGAAGGTTTTCCCAGTGCCGGTTTGTCCATAAGCAAATATGGTTCCTGGGAACACATTAGAGACAACATGCAAGTTTTCACTGTTATTCTACGTACAAAGATCAGGCCTCAATTATCAAGGTCATTTATTCGTAAATCATTTGTATGCGTATTCATGAAAATGTTGTACATTCAAAAATCGTCTGCAAGAGACGCAAACCTCGAAAATCATATAAATTTGCATGGATTACTGCACTTTTTTATACGGAAAATACCGTCGAGTTTAAACGGCTTTTTTTTTTTTAAATAATGTTTAGAGCATTTAGCAGACATCTTATCCAGAGCGACTAATAGAAGTGCATTGGGGTCTCAATCAAAAACACATCCTCATGCTAGTTCACTAGGTCAGGGACTAGGAACCTCAGTGAAAACTAATACCAACACAAACCCATAAATTAAGACAAACTAAACTAATCATTCAATTATCATCATCATCATCGGCATAGACGTTAGTCAAGATAACTTCCACTTCTGTTTTTCAGCATTTACTCTGCTCATTCAGTTAGTGCTTCCAGACGTCTGTGCACTTGAACTTTTATGGAGTTCTGTAGACGTCACTACGTGCAAATGAGCTGCGTCGAGAACGTGCTTTGCACTTCATGGGTGACCAGCGCCCACACGCACGAAGAAAGTCAGAAACTTTTGTAAATCTGGAAGAAATGTTTTTTTTTTAAGTTCACTTTGGATTTACACCCAAATTTACTGAAAGATGCCGAAAAATTTAACGAGACCTAATATTCATGTTCTTTTATATAACTCAACTAGTAAGCAAATATCAGGTGCAGTGCAGCATGAACAACTCTTTAATTTAAAAACATTAAGAAATGAATAAATAAAAATAAATTAAAACAAACAAACACACACACACACACACACACACACACACACACACACACACACACACACACACACACACAGGACCTTGTCTAAATCCTGCACCTAATATTCCACAGGATTGCAATTTTGCTTAAATTTACTCATACGGCCGAGAATTTCATCCAAAGCAACCTACAAACGAGGCAGAATACAAGCATTGACCCAAGCTGATGAAGGTTTATGGCCTAATTCATAAACAACTTTCTGGGATGTAAACTCATACATACAAAAAAAAAAAAAAAAAAAAAAAAAAAAAAAAAAAAAAAAGGCGCAGATGTCCAGTACTTTCCAACTGCACTTTTTTTTCCGTTCTTAAACTGACCAAAGAGAGTACAGTCCTGCCTTCTAGCTTTCTATTGGCTCACAAGAGCAAGAATTGCGACATTACAGGTTTAAAGATCAACTAGATAAAAATCAGTGTGAAGTAAAATTAACCACTTCTTGAAGCAGAGGTATTTTCATTTGCCACTCTCTTTTACATGTCAGTAAATGCTTTAATGTTTCTGCTTTGCAAATTTCATTCACACTGCAATGTAGGTTTCTCCCATACAGACAAATCAACTCTGAAGTCTGAGCATCTGCAGAGGTGCTACATTTAAACTGGCACACCATAAATATCAAAGTGGCTCCTGAAGAGTAACGGTGGATGATATACCAGTGTCAGTATTGAGTTGTAATAACAAAGACTAACACCACTGACAGTCATAATAAAGAGCAGTAACTAGTTATTTTTTACTCATTCTTTCATTATTCCACCTTTCCTTTGTCAAGCATGTTAAGCATCTACGTTTTGTTTTTTTTTACTAGAAAGATGTGTACTTGACATCCAAGAACAACTGCACTGTGATGAATAATATGTGCAACATGTAGTGCTGACGTTTACCAGTAACGTTTTAGCCAGAAAAGGGGGTTTTGCCGTTTGTTATCAAGCAGTGAGGTTTCAAAAACAGCATACTGCTTTTATATTACTGCACACAATCAAAATTATTCAACCCCCACTGCAAATCAGGCTTATTGTCAAAATTTACAGACTTTCAGCCGTTTGCAACGAACAAATCAAACAAAAGCAACCGAAATAGTTCAACACAATGAATGCTTCAAGTGGTTTCGCCAAATTCAACTGAAAATGCAACTTAACCTGACTTAAACCCCATAGAAGATCTCTGGTGGGATTTGAAGACGGCAGTTGCAGCACGCAAACCCAAGAATATTACTGAACTGGAGGCCATTGCTCATGAGGAATGGGCCAAGATTCCTCAGGAGCACTGCCAGAAGCTCTGCATCTCGTTTGTAGCAGGTCATAATAGCAGAAGGGTGCTCTACTAAGTACTAAAGACGCTTGCCATGAAGTGGTTGAATAAGTTAATAAGTTATAAGATGCATTTTCAGTTGAATTTGAGGAAACAACTTGAAGCATTCGTTGTGTTGAACTATTTCAATTGCTTTTGTTGGATTTGTTCATTGCAAACAGCTGAAAGTGTGAAAATTGAGACAATAAACCTGATTTGCAATGGGGGGTTGAATAATTTTGATTGCAACTGTATGTGTAATATATTTAGTACTGAAGCCGTGATGGGTCACGGTTAAAAACTGGCTTGCGTTCATTTAACTGAAATGTATTCATTAAGAATAATACAAACTGTAGCCTGTTGCATATTGCAGGCATTTGCAATTGCCAGTAAGGAATAAAACATGACTGTGCATGCTGTTATAGGAAAATAATCAACAAATGGGAGATGTGATGAAACAAGGTTAAGGTTCACACCATGTCGTAATTATCTCAATTACAGTATTCTGACTTGTATAAAGTTCACGTATTGGTATAACTCGTAATTACAACTTGTAAGCTAGGAATTTTCTGGGAGCTCCAAACGCTCAAAATGGCGGCGGCTTCAGTTAAAAGTAGCTATCTCGTAACATTTGTGTAATAACTTGTAGAATTGACTAATATTAATGTCTTAATAATGAAAAATAAATCTGGAAATAAACAAAAGATGTACAATACAATACATGACGTACAAAAGACGTACAATAATGTTTAATGTTGCTAGCACAGAACTGGATATCTAGCTAATGTCCCTGTAGGAATGCATCATCCCGAGGCCGAGGACATGAACAGCTCCTAATCATTATTTAGGTCATTGTTCAAGGACTGCATGTGACAAGCACTTGTTCTAGTATATCACATACCATTATATCCCTCTAACACCGAATCGATAATGGGCCGGGCTGTTAAATTGTACACGTCTAGCTGTTTGCTGTCGAGACCAAACACGGTGTCGAAAGTGAACGTCTTCGGTGGCTCATGGGGCGTCTCATGTTTGCTCACGGTGATGGTTCCTCGGATTTCGTCCACAGTGACCGACTGCTTGTGCCCCATCATCTTCTCTTTTTGGTTGAGAGGTCGACATCGGACCACCACCTTCACGTTGTCGCTCACCTCCAACTTTTCTGGCTTATCAAGCTTGTTGCTCTACGAGAAAACACAACAGAGATGGTTGAAAGAGCAGGTCACATGCATGACCAAATCATTAGTCATATGATTCAATTCACATTTAACAGTTAAAGTCCCCAGGAAACGCAGCACATTATTGGATGTGTTGACATAAGTCAGGGCGAAACATTGAGTGGCTCCTCCCCCTTGTTAAATAGCCAATAGAAGGGCTAGGTGATACGACAAAAATATCATATCATTCTTATCATTTCATATCATATACTTGAGGACATTTCTACGATACACGTTGCACATTACGATATATATTTAAGCTAACACACTGTCGCAGAACAGTAATAAATTAAACAAAAAAAACTGTTCAACTGACTTTGATGATACTTTCTTTAATGCCTACAAAGACTAAGATTAAGTTTTAAAAAAATTCCATCAAAACAACAGCAACCATTCAGTACCATTTAATTTGCAATTATTAAAAATAAAAATTAAAAAAAAACGCATAACCATACCAACGATATCTCGGAAAAGTGTATCGCGATATTATAAATCGATATATCCCCCAGCCCCAGCCAATGGCGTTTAGCTTACCCAACAGCCAGGAAACTTCGGTTGCGTTCACGCCATGTCGGAAGTACCATAATTACAACCCGGACGTTCTACTCAGAGCTGTTCACGTCCTCATGCCAGCTACATTAAACCGTTTTGTACATTTATTTTCAGATTAATCTTTCGTTATTAAGACATCAATAATAGTCAATTACACAAATTATTACACAGAAATGTTAGATAGTAGATAGCTACTTAACTACATTTTACCACTGAAGTCGCTGCCATCTTGAGTGTTTCCGCAGAGTTATACCCATACGTGAACGAGTCAGAATACCGTAATTATGGTAATTACAGCACAGCGTGAACACAGAATTAAAATTGAAGGGGGTGGGACACTACAGATTCTAGAGAGCGTTTGATTGGACAGATAAACTGATGAGAAGCCGCAGTGCAGAATGAGGTCGTTAAAATTGTTGATCCATATTAGTGGTAGAGAGAGACTGTCAAAAAAAGACTGAACGCTTACTAGCTTACAGATAAATTTCAGGCTGACACATTCATACTAAAAGTCACAAGACGTTCATTGAAGTTGTTAAAAAAAAAAATGCACATATTACTGACAGCTACAAAATGAAGGTTTTTATTTATTTTATTTTTTATTGAAAATAAATGGAATACATGTCTAATAACAACACACTTCCTGACAAAAACGATAAGCAGGACAGCTATGCTGCAGTCTGTTCAATACGTGCTTTGAGGGAACCAACAAGGATGCTAAACAATCTACACATTAGCGGATATGACAGTTAGCGGTTAATCCATAACTGTGGCTATTGTTTGTTTGTTTAATAACAGCTGCATATACTAACCAGCTAAATTTTGATATAACTATAGCTATCTTCTGTGAGGTTTGGTCATATATATATATATATATATATATATATATATATATATATATATATATATATATATATAAAAACTCAGTTTTGCTTTAGAATAGTTGACAAGCTATGGTAAACTAAGCTAAGCTAACATAGCTCAGTAGCTACCAACATGAAGTTAGTTGTCTAGACAACCATCGGTATTTTGCTAGCGGGGTTAGCTAGCTAGCTAGCTAGCTATCTGGCTAAACACAAACAAACGCTCTTTCCCAGTTATATCTTTGTAGAATTAACGACATTGTCAAGACGCCATTGCAACAAAAAATAATATATATATATATTTATTTATTTTTTAAAGAGTCTCAGTGAATAGCATCAAGGCGATGATAACTATGACATTTATCGTTTATATGTAGCACGGAAGCTAGCAAGCTAATAGGATAACAGATGAAGAAGGGAAAAACCTCGGGATGAACACAACGCTGGGAACACTCTTACCGGCATTTCTGAATCTTCGGTGTGTTGTTACTCGAGTACGGAGAAACGATTCACTTCCTGTTGGGTGATAAACAATGTGTGTGTCCGAGGTGTTATTTCTCCATACTCAGATGCCCATCCCAAACAGCGGCCCTTAGGGGGATTTTATCACCAGGATACACTGAGGCTGCGCACCGACACACACACACACACACGCGCGCGCCTGCCTGCCTGCCTGGATCAGCACTGTCTCTGCACATCCACAAACAACTACAAGCTCATTAAAGTTCGATAAAATGATTATTATTGTTATTATTGTACACAAACATATTCTTCTGTTCAAGGTTCATCTGCACATCTTCTAAGACCCTAAAACAAAGCCTGTTTGAACTGCCTCAAACTGCTTCTTATCGGTATACAGAAGTGTCATGCTCTGTGTTTCATATATATAGTAGTGGTTCAGCACAAGCACTTTAGAGCACTCTCATGATTCTATCCTGTATTAACCATTTTTCTGTAATAAACCTTTTTATCTTCAGAGGACGAGTCTGCGAGTGTTGTCTAATTTCTACGACAATTTGGCATCTCCTGGCTCGGCTGCACGAGTCTTTTCAGCTTTTCTGGACAACAAGCACACCGGAGGATGCCCATGGAAGAGTTTCACCCTGAAGTGTGTGTTGACAGACAGACGGTCTGCCCTTTGTTGTGCAGAGCGAAAGACCGATGCAGCCTTACTACTGACTGGTAGGAATCATCAAACATTTAGAATTAGAATCAGAATTTTATGAATTCATTGTGTATTGCTGTCTGTGTGGAAGGGAGTCAACGATATAGGAAATGCGTGTATTACATTGAGAGAAGTATTAAATGGAGACGATTTCTTTAGAGCTGCAACAACTAATCGATAAAATCGATAATAATCGATTATGAAAATCGTTGTCAACGAATCTCAATATCAATTAGTTGGTCTGCGCGCGACACGGGGCAGATTTCGGTTCAGAAAACAAGCTTCAGAGAGTAAATACTAAAGTTGTGTCCCAAATGAAGTACTCTACACTTACACTATGCATTATGCACTCGACCCTAGTGTGTGGATTTTAGGAAGGTATTATCATCTCATATATAACACTAGCGTCTTTTTTTTACTAACCGGAAATATAAGCAGCTTCCTAGGCGAATGCGCATGACGTCATACGCACGCTAGCATTAGCAGACACCCGAGTCACCGATAGTGACTTTCTTCAGTGTTACCTTTTATTCCCAACATGACCTCAGTCTCCATCAGACGGAGACGAAATCGTCACGTGACTGAGGAAGAAAGTCAGAAAGGCAGGGGGGCATTTTATATTAAACACCGAGGAGATCGAACAGTGCTGCACGAGCACAAACTTATGTTTATATCCAAAATGCTCCACTGTGTGTAAGGGGCAGGGGAAACTGGTGCACGCTGTTTAAAAGGTTTAGTTTAATTTAAGTTTCTTGTCATTATATGCTGTATTTGCGCACTTCCAGTGTAAATTCTGTTGTTTATTATAACGGCAGTGATGCGTTAGTAACGAGGCCGCGTTGCTGATCACGCGCTGTGTAGACATGCAATAGGAGCGCGAGTAAGATCTGTAATGTCAAATGTCACTATGATCAAAAGTAAACACAAGTCAAATAATATGTCTAAAGGCAGTGAGTAACAGAAACCACAAGGTGCGGTGAAAGGGAGTTTTTGTTATTAATTTAGGACTGTAGTTTAATTCGGTGCTTTTTGTACATCCATAAAAAATAATGCATAAATACTATAATATTATATATATTTGTTTTTGTTTATATTGTGTATATAAGTATTTATTCATTATTTTTTATGGATACACAAAAAGCACCAAATTAAACAACAGTCCTAAATTAATAATATATATTCTTGTGTGTGTGTGTGTGTGTGTCTGTGTGTATTGAGTTCTTTTCTGTTTTGTACAAACGGTTGTGTAAATTTTAGTCTGAATTTATATTTGTAACACTCAGTTTGTGGATTTTATTTTAAATAAACAATAAAAAAAAATGGTACTGAAAGTTTGCCCCGCCCCATCCGATTAATCAATCAATAAATAAATAAATAAATAAATAAATAATCGGCTGACTAATCGACCATGAAAATAATCGTTAGTTGCAGCCCTAGATTTCTTAAAAGAAGTTCCGGGGAACTTCGCCTCTGCGATGGCAGAGATATTGGTGTTTCTTAGATCACAGCTTCAAAACTAAGATATATACTGACGGGTATATATATATATATATATATATATATATATATATATATATATATATAGAGAGAGAGAGAGAGAGAGAGAGAGAGAGAGAGAGAGAGATAGTAACAGTAAAAATATTTGCTAACGGAAAGAGTCCGGTTCGAGCAATAAATAAGTAAAGACAGTACTTATTAAGAAGCGCAAGAAGCGCAGTATTTTCACGGCGGATTATTATCAAGTGGCATGCCCCACTGACTCATTCCATCATATCAGCGGTACATGATACATTTGGCAAATTTAACGCACAAGTAAATTTTACTGAAATAAAAATAATTAATAAATAAATAAATAAATAAATAAATAAAAAGAATGGAAGAGAAAACTGTAAGTTCTACCAAATTGCTGTATGTTGACTCGCCCTCACAGGTAAACTCTTTTACATTCTTAAGGTTTGCTCTATTGAAACTATAGGTTATATGATTAATTGAATGTCTAGAGATTTGGCACACATTTGAACCTTTTCTGTCTGTGCACAAGAAAGCATATTCACTTAATTTTCATAGCACGTTAAATTGATTAAAACTTTGAAAGTTATAGAAGCTGTAAAAATAAAATGAAATAAAATAAAATATGGGGAAAACATGTAGCAAAGCACATCCTGTGACACATGCTATGGTATGTACAGGGTATATGTATATATTGATCCTAATATCACATTTATGCGTGTGAATTATGGGGAAGGATGTTTGAACCAATATGATGTATGGGTTAAAGAATGTGCTTTCCCTGAAAAAGTTAGTTTTAGCCTCACAGTTAGAACAACTGAAACTTAATTTAGAGACAAAGGAGAGAGAGAGACCCCTAAAACAAAGAGTGAAGTGCAGTTTTTGGCTGACTGGAAGGGATTTGCTAAATAGCAGAGCGAGGCACATAAAAGAGAGAAAAAATGTCAGGCAGGGCCCTCACCTGTTTCTCAGTGTGTTAAATTGCAGAAAGCCGATCCCGACCTGGACTCCGCCCCACCGTGACGCCCACAGCCAGTAAGGAAGAAGGAACCTGCAGTTTCAGAGGCACCTGCGCATGATGAAGCAGCCCAGCCTACGCCACTCTATCCGGACCTGTCAGAACTGAGCCAACAATCCCCACCGAACTATGCACCAGCTCTCCTACTTCACATGTGGCGTTACACACGAGATCCCAAGTGAAGAGACCAACAACATTGCTGCCTGAGGACTTCAGACCTGGCAAAATTAGTCAGACTGACAATTCACAAATGTCTGAACCAGTCATGACCCTTAACCTTTTAAAGTATAATGCCTCTCCTTTTACAGTTACCATGTATATCTCTTCTAGTTAACGGACAAAGTGTCACATTTTTGGTAGATTCAGGAGCAACGTATTCAGTAATAAAACACTGCAAATTAAAAGAATCCCCAGAAATGAGTTCACGGTCACTGCACTCCATGAGCGTGACAGGACATTCAGTATTAGAACGTTTCTCTGAACCGTTAAGTTTGTGAATGTGAAAATGGGAAAAGAATAACCCAACAATTCCTAATTTCGTCTTTATGTCCAGTCAATCTACTGGGCAGGGACTTAATGTGTGTTTTACACTTAAATTTGATGTCCTCACCTCAGGGAGTAACAATAACTGATGACTCATCTTTGGAAACTCCATTTGTTAAAGAAACAAAACTCTGTGTTTATTAATGGTCCATGCATAACAAGCCTAGAGCCTGTGCTCGTTTGTTGACGTTGGCACATGATAAGATGAAAGACAACTATGTTGATTTTATGCTGTCCTCTGACCTTCATTGCACAGCGCATGTGCATGAAGAAAGAGACTTTAATTTTGAGATAGAATGGTTTATGGATTTCCCCGAAAGTGAAGAGCTGTGCCTATATTGGTGTGACAAATTTTGTGCATGTTCAGTCAAATTGAGTGACATGCAGTTGCGTGTATTTTTTGTCCCAGAATCAGCGCCTCACGTCTCATTAGCAAAAATAAAGAACAAACAGTGGAAAGACGTGGAACCGTGGGTCAGATTATGTGAAAATGAAAGAATGAAAGAATTACAGATTGGGAACATGAACCTACCTCCAACATATGGTACAGCCCGACGCTGGGAGTTCATAAAAAATTCTTTCAGGAAATGTGCAAGTTTAATCGGGATGTCACTTGTCATGTCAAGGAAATGTTGATGAACCTTGGGACAAGCCCCACAAACCCCTAGAGATACACCCACAGTTGAAGAAGGTGCCTCTCGGGCTGTGGGCCCAAGGGAAACATGACGTAGGCCTGATTAGAAGTGCACCACCAGTCGTGATCACGCCAAAATCTGACTTTAGGCCCAGACAATCTCAATACCCTCTTAAATCAGAAGCTATTGAGGGCATTAGACCAGATTTCAATTCATTATTGAAGGCAGGGATCATTGTTCCCTGTCCTGATTCATCAGTGCACACTCCAATATTTCCAGTGAGAGAAGCAAAAAAAAAAAAACCCCCTACAACCTGATGAATGGAGATCTGGACAAGATTTGCAAGCAGTTAATGCAGCAGTCAAACAGAGAGCTCCAGATTTGCCAAATTCTTACACTACATTAAGCCAGGTTCCAGTAAATAGTGAATGGTTTTCAGTCGTAGATTTAGCTAATGCGTTTTTTCAGTATACCTATTGATAAAGACAGTGAGTTTTGGTTTACATTCATATTTGATGGACGTCCTGACACTTTCACTCACTTGTGTTACAGGTATTGTGAGTCAAAAACGATACACGACCAAATGCTAAGGGACAGCTTAGCACCTCTACCACTATCTCCAGGGCACAGTGTGAAAGTGACACCATTAAGGCCACAAAGCCAGTCTCTCCAAATTACAGTATGTACAGCAAGAAGTGAGATTTCTTGGGTCATGACATTTCTGCAAAGGGAAAGAATCTCTCCGCTGAAAGAGTATCTGCAATCCAGAAGATTCCCAAGCCTCTGACGAAGAAACAGGTTCTATAATTCCCTAGGTATGTGTTCATATCGCAGAACTTTCATTCTAAACTATTCCATTCTAGAAGCACCAATCAGAGAGATGGCATATGTGACAGGTTGTACAGCTCATTCTCAGGTAAGTTGGATCCAGTCACTGCAGAGTTTCCCCCATGTGTACGTGCAGTAGCAGCAGTTGAGAAAGCTGTGGTGGCATTCAGAGACCTGGTAGGTTACTCGTAACTGAACCTCTTGGTTCCACATGACGTGTTGTTACTCCTACTTGAACAGAAAACCTCACACCTGTCCACCCAACGATGGCTGCACCATAACACTATACTACTAGACGTGCCGAACGTCACTATAAAACGATGTACTGTCCTTAACCCTGCTACTCTTCTTCCAACAGAGAAAGACGGGGAAGCACATGACTGTGTCGTACTGACTAACGAACTCTGCTCCCCTAGAGTCGATCTGAAGGATGTTCTATTGGAAAACCCAGATTTGATCCTTTTTGTGGATGGGTCTGCGTCACGTGACCCAGAGACAGGTAAAAATCGAGTGGGCTATGCAGTAGTGACCGCACACGAGACAGTCTGTCAGGAAGTCTCCCGTCAAACCTGTCAGCACAAGCAGCTGAACTATATGCCCTCATAGAGGCATGAAGACATGCTGAGGGACCGTGAGTAAATATCTACACAGGCAGTAGATATGCCTTTGGGGTAGGACATGATTTTGGAACAATTTGGAGACGCAGGAACTTCCTGACAATTTCAGGGACACACATAGCCCACCACAAACTAGTCTCTGAGCTGCAGAGAAAGAACGAAAAAAAAGCACAGAACACATTACCTTTATGGTTCCTTCAGCTGAGCGGCGACTTATCCTTGGGATCAAATGGAGGCATTCCTTAGCTGAACGAATTCTTCAGCATAGGGCTACATCGCTTCAGGATATCATCTAGGTTTCAGAGATAAAACCATTCAAAGCTTTAAAAATCATAACCAGGACATGCATTTTACTCAATGTGGAACTTAATATGCAGCCAGTGGAGCTTAAGTAAAGCAGTTACTGCAGATGAATGAATGAATGAATGAATGAATGGTACTGTTCTGTGCTTTTCTTGGTAAGGCTGTGGGCTATGCATTCTGAATTATTCTCACAGAAACTGGACAGATTAGAAAAAGATAGATGTTTTTCCAGTCTTCAGTTGTCCCGTTTCAGTAAGCCTGTGCCCACTGTAGACTCGGATTCCTGTTCTTGATTGACAGGACAGGAACCTGATGTGGCCTGCTGCTGTGTTAGCACACCTGCTTCAAGGGTTGACATGTTGTTGGTTCTGAGATGCTTTTCTGCTCACCACAGTTGTAAAAAGTAGTGAGTTACAGTAGACTTCCTGTCAGTTTGAGCCAGTCCGACCATACCCCTCTGACCTCTCTCATCAGCAAGGCATTTCTGCCGACAGGACTGCTGCTCACCAGATGTTTTTTTTTTTGTTTTTCACACCATGTGTAAACTCTAGACTGTTGTGTTTTGTTTTGTTTTGAAATCCAAGAGCAGCACTTTCTAAAATACTCAAACCTGCCCATTTGGCAACCATTTTATATGCAAAGTCATGGAGATTAGATTTTCCCCCCATTCTAATATTTGATGTGAAGGATTAATTGAAGCTCTTGATCTGTATCTGTATGATCTGATGCACTGCTGCCACATGATTGGTTGATTAGATAAATTCATAAATGAGCAATGGTACAGGAGCTCCTATTAAAATTCCTATAAATGTGTCTGGTTAGTATAGATACGAAGCTTGTTTAAAGAGACAGCAGGGCAGCCAGAGGATCTGACAAATTGTCTACATACGCAGAAGTCCTCCCAAGGGTTAGTTAGTAGTTAGACTATCTTTTGCTGATGAAGCTGTGCTATAACTGTATCTCTTACATAACTTTAATCTTAATTAATAAGCATAACACACCATACATAAGAATTCCATCAAAGCAACAAAAAAAAGTCAAGAAAATAAAAACACCACGCTGTTCTATCATAGATCATTTATTTCTGTACTACAAAAATAAACTAGCAGGGATTGCTGTTGATCAAACTGTGCCGGGTTGACAGGTTTTACAGTGTTATATTGACAAAAGTATCCCACACTTACTGCATTTATACAACAGGAACATGTGCTCTGAGACAATCCATCATTCAGAGCTGTGTCTCAGATCATATACGTATGTACTCAAGTCTTGGTATGAAGAAGGATTTGAGGGACACCATGACCCTGGTTTAAATAAAATAATAAAATTAGCAACAAATCCCATTTGCATGAAATTAATATCGAAGCAGTAAAGTTAGAATGTTAACTGTGTGGTTAAATAGAAACCCAGGTTGCCAGATTTCTATATAAATCCGGGTTTCCACATTTCTACATAAATCCGGGTTGCCATAACACTGAGCTGTTTCCAATACAATCTATAGGAAAGGAATTAGTGCGCAAGTCTAGATTTGTCAAAATCTCCTTCAAGTTTAGGTGTTCAATTTTAACTACAAACTTTTTTTTTTTTTTTTAAATCTTATATTTATATATATATATATATATATATATATATATATATATATATATATATATATATATATATATATATATCTCGATCAGCACAAGGCTCTTCATTTTTATAATTTTATAATTCAGCTGCAGAGATTAATGGTGCAGTGTGCAATAGTTTCAGAAAAGGCAAAGCGAACAGTATGCAGCCAAAAAAAAGTAAAAAATAAAACGGTGTATGTCCCCTATACCCCACCAACAATTTTAAGCCACCATCCCACTTGTTTGAATTGTTGAAATTAATTATTAAAAGTGTAGAGTTTTCACACGGAGAAATACGAATAGCTGAAGTGCTGTAAATACAAATGGGTGATGGACAATATTTGCTGAATATATTATATGTTGGATCAATGGACATTTTTGCACTACCCTTGTCCAATCAAGCTCCATAAAACAAAGACAGGACTTGTAGCAGATATTGGATAGAATCAAAATGGCTTGCAATGACAGCGATCTCCATTTCAAAACGGTTACTGTTAGTGAGCTGTACAAACACAAACAACAGATATGCAATTATCAGAGAACAACTCATCGCAATACCACATAGTGCATTTTTAATAAGTGCAAACCTTTCATGTACAAAACCAATGTAAGTCTTACAGACTAGTATAGAATATATACTTTAAATACAAGGTCATGTACATGATCTGAGACACAGCTCAGCAGTGTCAAACTCAAACCCTCAATAACCACTGCCTTATAGAGATGTGTTTTCCTTTTAACAAACACACCCAGTTCATGCCTTTCTTAATTAACTGCTGAGTTCAATCAGCTGTAAGGATACTAAAGTCTGCTGTGCTCTGGCCCTTCAGAATGGGAGTCTGAAACGGTTAGCCTTGGCCATATCAATGTGTTAAAAAAAAAAAAAAAAAACAACAACATTATCCCAATGTGCATGTGACCTTCATAACCACAAATAAAGACAGCGATACGTCCCAGAAGTGACAAATGACACAGGGACAAATTTGAGGAGGACCTGGGATGTGCGTTTGTGGTTAGATGAGGCATGCTGTTCATTGAAACACACTCAAATAGATAAAGAGCATATTGCTTTGGTTCCAAAAGCAACACTGAGGGTGTTCTTTTTGATTGCAGATTGTGCACGCATGCACACACACACACACGCACACACTCAGGCAACTTTGTCCAATATGTCCAGAATGCTGCTTTGGAAGAGGCCAGTCACTCCAGTGATCTCCTGTTTCACCAGAACCCTCCCATCTGGCCGAGGCTTTTGGACCAGGACCAGCTCTCCCTCCAGCAGGTTCAGCTCCGCATCAGTCTTTGCATTATATCCCATCAACACCCTGTGTCTGAAACAACAGTGAACGTGAATGCATCGACAGCCGCCATCCAAGTGCAAGATTTGGCAATGTGTTATAAAGTGACACAGTAGTGTATGTGCTACACTATATAAGAATATCGAGTCAGTACAAAAAACATGTTAGATTCCCAAACATTCGTTTTATAGCACAAAAGTAAATGTTACTGAAAAAATGTTTGTTCAACCCCAGTTCCAAAAAAGTTGGGACGCTGGGTAAAATGTAAATAAAAACAGAATGCAATGATTTGCAAATCTCATAAACCGGTATGTTATTCCCGATAGAACATAGAATACACATCAAATGTTTCAACCGAGGAAATTTACCATCTTAAGAAAAAAAAAAAAAAGGTAATTTTGAATTCGATTGCCGTAACACATCTCAAAAAAGTTGTGATGGGGCAACAACAGGCTGGAAATGTAAGTGTTACTAAAAGGAAACAGCTGGAGGAATATTTAGCAACTAATTAGGTTAATTGGCAACAGGTCAGTGACATGATTGGGTATAAAAAGAGTAACTTGGAGAAGCAGAGTCTTTCAGAAGTAAAGATGGGCAGATGTTCACCAATCTGCGAAAAACTGCGTCTACAATTTGTGGAACAATTTCAGAATAATGTTCTTCAATGTAAAATTACGAAGACTATGAATATCTCATCATCTACAGTACATAACATCCTCAAAAGATTCAGAGAATCGGGAGAAATCTCCGTGCGCAAAATATCCCAATTAGACCATTATCCAAAATGGATATTTATTTGAACGTATGTTCAAAATTTCTTTGGATAATTTCTTTCAGCCATCATAAACACTTTTATCTCACATTGTTACTCTTGGGTCAAAAATAAGTGAACATGATCTCCATAATCTGTTCTCACCCCCCTCATTGGTCACTAGAAAAAAAAGTAAAGAAATGAGTGAGAAATATCACTCCACGTTTAATAAAAATTCATATCTGAGCTGCACATCTAAACATGACTAATAGCGTAGAGGCTTTTCTGTTTATTCTCATTACTGGCTGCTGACTGGATGTCTGAGATGTGGGTTAAATCATGAAAAAAGTGAATGGATTTCCTCCAAGACTGCACTGATAGGTTGCACTCACCTGACGGGACTGGACTGGCTGTTCAGCGTGTACAGTTTTGTACCTAAAGGCAGATAATCCCCACTGGCATTATTCTGACCAAGACCCTTTCTTTGCATGAATGTCTTTGTGTCTTTAAGGACTGAGGTACTTCCATCCCGACCTATGATGGCTGACGGGTTCCAGTGCTCCAGAGCCGCAGGTCCGCTTTGAGAGTTACCCACAACCTGCGCTCCAGATGATACGGACGCCAACCTTGTTGTGGTTTGGGGGACTTCTTCAGTTAAGAACCTCACCGACTTCACAGGCTAAAAAAAAAAACAAAAAACAAATAGTCCGAGATCAGATCCAGAGAATCATAATAGAGCAACCTGCAAAACAAGCGATGGAGGCTTGGTGGTTAAGCCTCTGGGTTACTGATCGGAAGGTCAGGGGTTTAAGCCCCAGCACTGCCAAGCTGCCACTGTTGGGCCCTTGAGCAAGGCCCTTAACCCTCTCTGCTCCAGGGAAACTGTATCATGGCTATCCCTGTCCTCTGACCCCAACATCATAACAAGCTGAGATATGCGAAGAGTAAAGAATTCCACAGTGCTGTAATGTATACGTGACCAATTACTCAGTGACTCCTTATTTCCTTTTACCGTATTTTTCACCCATTTTATTCATTGCCAATTTCCACCCACTAGCTAACCCACTTCTACTTCTATTGCACAACCACTATGTGCTTCCTCTAAAACACATGAAGCCAGTCACTCCGCTAGCAGAAATAGATTCCGAAAAACTCACTTTATAGTGTAGCTAGCTCACACTGATTTGTACAATCACGTTAAAAATTAGCTTCCCTTCTTCTTTTTTTTTTTTACTCTTTATCTGATGCGCTTTCATATTCTAAGTCAAAAGTTATATTCATGAAAAATGTATCGTTTGCCATGTCCGTTGATGAGGTCACTAACTCTACTGTAGTAAAGTTGACTGTAGTAAACCCTACTTTAGTAGGAAGTGGATTTTTAGTAGGAGTGATCCGTAACGTCTCAGTGCGGTTATAGGATATAAAGGTACTCTTGAAATCAAATTAATGGACCAGAATTTAAGTGTTGTATATACGGAAATATATCTCAATATCCTGTTCACACACCATCTGCTTAATATTGTTTCAACTGTCGTGATTCTACACAGATTTAAATAATTTATTCAAATACCAATTTATTCAATGTTATGGTAACGTAATTATTTTTCAAATAGTGTTTCATGACTGATGAAGTAACAAATCTCTTCATAGTGGTCTATCGGATCCTACTCAGTATAAAAAAAAAAACACATGGAAATGTAATTCTGGTTACCTTTTCTGTGTTGTGCCTGTGAGTATCTGGTTTCATCAGAATAGACTGAGGAGCCGTGGAAGTCTCCTTCGGAGTCGTATATCTGGCATCCATTGTCTGGTATGCGCCACCAGAGGGAGCTGTTCCTTCATAAGTCCAGTGCTGTGACCTGAGGGGATTTGTAAACAAGCCATTTCTCTTCCTGGGAAGGACGGGAGAGCGGCCAAAGCCGTAGATCTGTCCCAAATCCTGAGGTGGAGGATGAAGGCTTGAACCTGGATTTTGGGGATGGTAGCCGTTATGCCGGAGTGAGCCTAAGAAAATATAATTGTATAAACAGTCCATGAAAAACAGAACAAACCGCTTTCAATTTTAATGAATCTAAAATATTCATAAAGAATGTTTACGGCTTTGTATAGAGTCTAGAAGACTGAGCCCGCTAAGGAGTTTTTACTTGCATCATTTCTCAAAAAACTAATCTGAAAAGTTACTCAATTGACAAAATTTCCAACCAGATATTCTACGTTAAATCATTCAAAATAATTATGGAGAAAAACAAATGCTTATTAAACCATTGCTTGATGCCTTAAAAAAAAACACAAAAAAAAACCTGTAGGTGGACACAAGTGAGATTTCAGTATCCAAGTCACAATTTACGTCATATTCTCAAAGATTTACTCAACAATAGGCAAACCTGTTAAAATAACCCATAACAACCAAACCTCATTCACCAATAATATTAGCTAAATTAGCATCTTAGCTGGTGTCCCACAAATGTTCTTCTACTAACCGTTTCAGATTGCATGGTGTTAACAAATCTGACCCGATATCAATCTATTGTAGGGGTCATTTAAAAGTGAAATATTTAGTGGTTTTAAATATCCCTGCAGAAAACTGCAATATATCTGAATATCATGTTTGCATAAATAAACAAAGTATAGGCGATTTTTATTTATTTGCATGTTTTATTTTAAATATTGACTGAATTAGATAGCTATAGATCCACTATGCTTTCTAGAATTCAGTGCAATGTTTGCACTTTTATTAGTGAAGATGGATCTCTAGGCCAAACTACACGGTTGAGTGCAAAAGTTTGCACCCCCCTTGATTTCTGGTTGAAATATCCACCTATGTTTTACAGATTATTTATAAAATGAAAAAAAAAAAATGATTGCTGAAAACCTGATGTAACACCACCTAAATATTATAGCAACTGACTCGTTTCCCTCGAGTGATTTCCATTAGCGAGCTCAAACGTTGATATACATGCTTTTTGGTTGGAATGTGCCTTGTTAAAGTGTCTAATGGCTTAAAACGGTCCGTATGTTTTGTACGTTAGGTCTAATTTAAAAATCAAGTCAAGTGAAGAGTTAGTGGGATCAGAAAAATAGCCATCAGAAGATCTAAAACAGAAAATAAAGAGCTTTCATGAATATTGAGCAGCAGAGGGAGATAAATGAATGAATGAATGCCTTTTATTGTCACTATACATATGTACAATGAAATTAAGAGCCACTCCTTTTCGTTCCGTGCAAACATGTACATTCAATAAACAAGAAGATATCAGATAAAAAAAGATATCAGAGTGCTTAGAGATACCTAAGAGTCAAAGAAAATATCTATTTAAAAAAAAAATAGAACTTCATAGATGCGAGTGGAAGTCCACATGTATTTCACATTCAGAAATATCTTACTGATAGTTTCACGCTATTTGGCCGTTTTTGTTACTTGCAATAATAAAGGAACATTTGTAAAAACCACACACGTTAAATGTGCAGGAAGGGGGTGCAAAGTTCTGCACTCGGCTCTATGTCTAGAACACATTCCTACATATTCCATGTGTGTGAACCCATACTAGAGCTGAAGGGTAAATTGTAAACAGAGATGTTTTCCAGTGACCCAAATGGCTGCAGCATGCTGATATTTCTCACCTCTGTGTGAAGTCTGGAAGGTTCGTCTGACCGTGTCCCAGCCCTGCTTTCCTCCTGCCTGAGGAGATTTTGCTGCACTGCCAGATGGTACAGCTGCCTGTGGGGGCATGGCACCGACTGGAGCAGCGACTTCAACCTTTACTTTATCCAGAGGCAGTGATGCTGCTTGGGGATTCTGGGGTGTGTATCTCTTTGCTGATGCTATGGCTGCACTGGGAACAGCGAGCTTTGGCTGCTCAACAAACATTGCAGAGGTTCTGTGAGAAGAAAAAATACACCAAAATAATCACCTATTTTTTAAGTAACTTTTATTGTGTTTAATACATCAGTATGCATCTGTTTGTGTGTGTGTGTGTGTGTATGACAGACACACACACATACATATATAGTTTACTGCTTTGTTGTTGGTTCTCTGCACAGAATTTCACTCGCCTTTTATACTTTACTTAGTAACTTTGTAAACTCTGATGTGACAATCATTCTGAAATCCATCAGACCATAAAGGTGCAGTTTGTAATATGTAGAGCCCTCTGCTGTCTGTAAGGGAAATAGCAATTGCAATATAACATTGACAGGACTTCGTCTTCCCCACAACCACAACCAACCTCACAACCGACCCCACAACCAACTTCCCAAGCAAGCCCCCAATCAAATGTACAACCAAGCCCCCAATCAAACGTACAACCAAGCCCCCAACCAAATGTACAACTAAGCCCCCAACCAAGCCCCCAACCAAATGTACAACTAAGCCCCCAACCAAGCCCCCAACCAAATGTACAACTAAGCCCCCAACCAAGCCCCCAACCAAATGTACAACTAAGCCCCCAACCAAGCCCCCAACCAAATGTACAACTAAGCCCCCAACCAAGCCCCCAACCAAATGTACAACTAAGCCCCCAACCAAGCCCCCAACCAAATGTACAACTAAGCCCCCAACCAAGCCCCCAACCAAATGTACAACTAAGCCCCCAACCAAATCTACAACTAAGCCCCCAACCAAGCCCCCAACCAAATCTACAACTAAGCCCCCAACCAAGCCCCCAACCAAATCTACAACTAAGCCCCCAACCAAGCCCCCAATCAGATATACAACCAAGCCCCCAAGCAAGCCCCCAATCAAATATACAACCAAGCCCCCAACCAAATCTACAACTAAGCCCCCAACCAAGCCCCCAATCAAATATACAACCAAGCCCCCAATCAAATATACAACCAAGCCCCCAATCAAATATACAACCAAGCCCCCAAGCAAGCCCCCAATCAAATATACAACCAAGCCCCCAACCAAATTTACAACCAAGCCCCCAAGCAAGCGTACAAATGACCCCATAACCGATCACACAATCAAGCTCCAACCAAGCCCACAACTAAGCCCATGACCGACTTCACGAAAGACTTCATAACCAACCTCACAACCCCATAACAATCCAGCAATTTAAAGTTAAAAGCGCCTCTATCCCGGCTGGAGCTGCAGCCATTTCAGGTGCTGGCACTGAAGATAAATAGCCAAATCCATTGCATGGTCACGCTGCCGATATTCTCTGATGTAAAACTACATACTTTTACAGGTCTTTAAATACTTTACAACATCATAAACTGCACCTTTAACCTACACACACTTTCTTCACTACTCAGCATAGTTTACATTTACCCAGGCCCCCTCTTTTGAGGTTATAACAATACAATTGTAAACTGTATTTTATTATCACCAATCTATCTTAGCTTCATGTGTGCACAGGTGTGAGTGTAAATAAGGGACGGAGGCAATGTTAGACCAACTAAAATCACCTTTGTGCCTCATATCTGTGCTTCTTATAATATAATTCATGACTGTTTACACATACACTAAGCACATGTCAGCAGCACCGGCTCATGACCATTGATTTTGATGAGGCAGGACAACAATAATTACAATATAGCCTCGAACAAAATTAATGTGAGCAGCTGTCACACTTGATTTATGCTATATGCTACTATCTACTGAATCTTTAGTGTAACCCTCTAAGATTCTACAACATACAGTCTAGCAGCTCGAGTCTAACAAGCTTTTCACATAGGAACACGTGAGAAGCTAAGATCATCAACCAGAGTTGCCAGGTTTCAGCTAAATTTCCAGCCTTACTGCAACTCAAAATCCACACAAAAGACCTGAAACTTGGCCCCAAAAAATTCGGTCGAAACACATTTTTCTTGTTTTTGTCGGCCTGTGTGTGGAAAATAAGGTCACTGTGGTGTGCTCACATTTCTAACGTACGGACATCAGACCCTTCATAGTCCCCTTCCCCTTCTTCCAATCTTTGCAGTACACAAAAGTATATAATAGAAATAGTTCTGCACATGATAGATGCACTGTCTGCACTGTTTGTGGAAATTAATTGCGTTTAATTCCAATTATTTGCTATAAAACACGATCTCGGTGGCGGTGGAGTATTGTTAAACTAGCCAAATTTGGCAACCCGCTCATTATCAGTCTTACTCGGTGATCCTTCTCTACTGAAAATGTCCATAGAGCAGTATGGGGCAGCATGATTCCTGCCCCAAACTTGTTTGACCGGCAAATGCAATAATAACTCTATGAACAAATGAGGGTGTAAGCATGATGCCATAGACTTGGGCAACTAGAAAGGTGAGCAAATCACTGGAACATCAGCTTAAATCTCTTAAACAGCAGTATATTTTTAAATAAGTGGTCATTCAAAAGAGGTAATTAGTATTTCAATAGAATGTATGGACAGACTGCTGATATACTGCATATGGTGGTGTTTTTTGGTTGTTGTTTTTTGCAGAAATGGGCCATTTTTCACCAGAACACATCAGGTAAGCACACCCCACCAAAACAAATGTGAGTGTATTATAATCTTTAAGATGAGAGGGTGTTGAACGGACGTCTGAGACGGGTGTGATTGTGCATACAACAAAGCATGCGCACAACGGTGCGCAAACGTCGTCTTACCTAAGCACAGGGGTGACGTAGTTGGCAGGCAGGATGCCTACTTTACCAGTTCTGAGGGAAAGACCGCGTAACCAGCCCTCCTTAAACTTCCCGTAGACCCCTACCATCTCGCCTTTGCTCAGTTCCAGCTCCTCGGCGCGATGCGGAGTGTATGAATACAGAGCAGCACACCTACGGAAAGAGAAACATCTGCATCTCTGCACTTTTTGTTGCTTGCCTACAAGCAAAACTAGACTGATTTGCAGATAAGAGATTTCCACTGAGTGACATGCGGTCTGTGGTCCTGCACAAGCCACAGTATTTAAACACAGAGCTCAGAATGAAATAAGGAGCACTAGCAGATAAGAAATCCTGCCGCTGATGAGCTACCGTTGCCTGTTGGGTTTGCTTTGTTTTGGATTGTTCTCTAGCTGCAGGACACGCCCTCATTCCCTTTGTAACTTTAAATCTTTTTCTTTGTAGGTAAATTGTTACATAGATGTGCAGATCTTGCAATTTCCTCCCCAGTAATGACTGCTAGGGGAACTTCGCAGTAAACTTTACATCACTTCTTGCATCGCATTCTCTTTCTACCGAAGGAAGTGACGGAATGACTCTGAACTTCATTTACCTGAGAAATCATGGTTTGTCTGACTCATACACTAGAACCCCATAGGTTGACATAATCAAAGTACGGGCCTGAATGAGGACCTCATTATCAGATGTTAATTAGCAGTTTAAATCATTAATACGGACCATAAAAAAAATCTAATAATAATAATAATAAAAAAAAAACGTTCATTATTTGTATAAAAAAGAACAAGCGTAATGAATGCCCTCATGATATCACAGACGTGTCAGATTAGGATTGGAGCTAATCTCAGTTAGACGTCCAGAAGAGCTGGGTTGGGAACCTGTCTTTTCACAATTACAAACCAACTCAGGAATGTGAAACAACCAGGAAAAGACTCGGAGACACTTACACACTGATAGAAAGCTGCTGAATGGGGGACTGTTTGCTCTCTGCTTGTGGTGGAAGAGTCTGTGGGTTGATGAGGGCCATGGTGATTGTTGGAGGAGTGTCGCCGTTCATCTTTCTTTCACCCTGTGAAAAGAAATACATATAGAGTTAATATGTCTGGCAGTCTGGGGGGAAAATGCCCTGCGTCACTTTTACTCAATCCTGGAAAACGGCCAAAAATGACGAAAAAACTGGGTTCGGGCCAAAACTGATCCTAGATAACGGCTGTCAAAATGACTGTGTTTCTCCTGCTCCGTTACGGCATCAAAACAGAGATGACAGCACACAGAGTTTTAAAATGTTGAAATAACCTAATAAAAAAAAAAAAGCAAGAAATTTTGCTGCAAGAACAGCTGACTTTATGAATCTGTGATTATTTCCCCAGTGAGATCACTCGAGTAGAAGTCGATACCGAGGCTCGTGTTTAAAATCCATGAGTGACTTGTACCGCAGGTGATGAGACTGATGTGGATGATGCTGATGATTAAAGTGAGAAAGTATTTCCTGTTGTAATCGTATCATTCTTTAAAATTCTGCAGTAATGTTGGTGGGGGGTTTTTTCCCGCAAGTATAATACAGTAGAGGTACGTGTAGAGGTAGACAGGCTTTTTGCTTGATTGGGAGGTGATTCTGGGTAATATTAAAGCAGATTCATAATGCCATATTAGATAATACAGTGATGACCCATCAGCGTTATTAGGGACTTATAAAATACTTTATAGCTGCTATAAAGAAAGATCATACGTTTTAATGGTCGTACTTCTGTCTTATATATACTTATCACTTTAAATGAAATGTAATCAATAAATAGAAATGTTTTGGATTTTAGTAAAATGTCAAAAATCGGCCCACGTGAAGAATTTCATACGTGGCCCGGACATGGGTGATTCGGGTGTAAGGAGTGCTCAATAATCTCCAGTCAAATTGTGTTTAAAAAGAAAAGAAGGGCCTCAAACATCTTCCGACCGAAAGAATATTGCACGGAAGGGTGGTCAAAGCTTCCAGCGAGCCTGGTGGACAATTACGCAAAACGCCTACGAGAAGTTATCACTGCTAATGGGGGGCAATACTAGCTTCTGACGCCGAGGGTGTACTTACTTTTTCCACAGAAGAATCTCGCATCTATCGCTATTTCTGTTGAATAAATGATTGAAAAAGCTCATTTTCCTCGTGGTTCTGTTCAAGTATATCAACTTCATGAATAGCAAAGAGGGTCAAATGTTCGCTTGTCCAAAAAAAAAAAAAAAAAAAAAAAAAAACCAACAATTTCCATGGGGTGTACTTATTTTTTCGCATGAGCGCTCTAACTTGAAAACACTTTCAAAACCACACCAGCCCTTCCAGTATCGCATGAAACAACGGTGCAATGATCAGATATAAATGATCATCCTGTTATAATGATCAAGATTGACACGGGGCAAATCCGTGCTTCGTTGCCTCATACATGGCAAAAATATTTTCATCTCCATTTTATATTCAGCTTTAAATGTTACCCATGACAATGTTTCATCCTCAAGAGGAACTGTTTAGTTACATAAGAAAACACTTAGCATGTCAGTGACAGCGCTGACTCAACCAGGGAACAACCCAGAGTGTGGCCTCTCCCGAGGTGTAAACTCTCGTCAGGGTTAAAAACAGCGTTTGAGTCATGGGTAATTTTTTTTTCTTCTTCGTGACTCAGATCTGAGCCGCATATTTCCACACGCCCCGGCTCTAGAATGATCACTGCTGTGTTCCTGATGCAAGCGGGAAGCTAATCTGATAGCCTGCCTTTGCCTTTCACGAGATCTTGCGTCGTGTCATTGTGTATTATTGCTCGTGCGATTTGCGAGCGGTTACTACGGTAATGCTTCACGACGTGAAATGGCTTAGAGAGGATAGAAAGAGAGAAAAAAAAAAGTGTAAAAGTTCGACGGAGCTGAAGTAATCGCAGTGGAAGTCGGTGCTTCCGATTGTGAAGGAACGATAACGAACTTGTTTGACCTTCTTTGACAGGAACTGGAAATACAGGATCTAGAAAAGATCTTGAACACCCTGTGCAATGTGTTTGTAAATAATAGCGCAGATTCAGCCTTGAGCCAGAGCTCACCTTGTTAAGAAAAATGACTGGCTTCATGATCAGAAGTGACGGAGTGTAATGTGGTTACTGGATAATCTGAACAGACACAGATTGCCCTGTTAGTCACGCAATGTCTTATTCAGATGTGCCGTCGGACCAGACGCTGTTTGTACTCCGACTGCTGACGTTCATCCGCTAATCCAGCTGAGAATGTGTCTTTGCCCCCCAAACACACACACGATTAACACTTAACAGCATGCGGTGCATGTTCCTAATACATTAGTGGCATGATGACATTCATAACTATTAACAGTGATTATAATAATGGAACGGGTGGACACTAAACTGACTACTTTAAACTAGTGGACCGTCGCGTGATTGCAGGGAAAGTTTTTAAAAGTGTTTAAATGATGTACATCAAAATATATTCAGATACATCATACGCCCATCAAATGTAAGAATGTTTTAAAATGAACCAATCGGGTTATAACAAATGGAATGATCATTTGCAAAAACCTCAAATAAATATATAATGAAAGTCGCACTGACGGATAAAATAAACAAAAGATCATTCAGAGAGTCACACCAACAATAAATAAAAAAATAGTAATAATAATAATAATAATAATAAAATGATACTTTCTGTTAAATGTTTTGACTCAATTTTAAATGTCCAATGTTAATATTATTCATGTTACATATTAATAAAAATAAAGCAACATATTTAGAAATGACTGTTTAATATATAGCCCATAATTGTTGTAGAGTGAGGGGGTTCTTGTGGATTGTTCGAAATATGCTAGGGGTCCAGAGCTCACAAAAAAAATATTGGGACCCACTGACTTACGTTAGAACAGCTATAAACCTCCATTCACTCACCGGCCTGTCTTTCTTTCTTCACTCTCTTCAAGCTAATAAGACAAAATAACACGACTTGTCGCGTTATCCGTACACCTCAAAGCGCAAAGTCCTCTGACTCTGAAAAATGAAGCTTACAGCTTGAACTCGGACTGTTACGAAGCGCTGACGCCGGAGCCTCCTTTCACCGACGTTAAATAAATATCGCCTGACAGAAATCTGCACCGGATCAACAGTTACAGTGGTGCTTGGAAGTTCGTGAAACCCTTTAGAATTTTCTACACTTCTGCACTAATAGGACCTAAAACATCATCAGATTTTCACACAAGTCCTAAAAGTAGATCAAGAGAACCCGATTAAACAAATGAGAGAAAAATATTACGCTCGGGCATGCATTTATCGAGGAAAATGATCCAGTATTACATATCTGTGAGTGGCAAAAGTATGTGAACCTCTAGGATTAGCAGTAAATTTAAAGGTGAAATTAGAGTCAGGTGTTTTCACTCAATGCGATGACGATCAGGTGTGACCGAACGCTCTGTTTTTATCTAAATAACATGGATCCATCAAAGTCTGATCTTCACAACACGTGTTTGTGGAAGTGCATCATGGCCCGAACACGGGAAAGATTTCGAACCGTGAAATGATTTAACTGCTAACCCTAGACGTTCACATACTTTTGGCACTCGCAGATATGTAATACTGGATCATGTGCCTCGATAAATAAGTGAGCAAGTGTAAAATTTTCTCTTTCGTTTGTTTAACCGAGTTCTCTTTTGTCTACTTTTAGGACTTGTGTGAAAATCTGATGCTGTTTTAAGTCGTATTCATGCAGATATACAGAAAACTCTCAAGGGTTCACAGACTTCACACACAAGCACCACGGTATACACATTTTTAAGGCATCTGTTTATGTGGTGCGTCTGCCGTACAGGTCCCTGTGTAAGCTGGTAACTATTATTAAAACAATGATGCATTATAATGAGCGCAAACTAATGAGACATACACAACAGGCCTGTTGTACAATGGTCTAAAACATACATACATAACGCAGTAACTATGTGAAATGTTCTGTATCGATGCGTGTTATTATGTGATGTGCGTTTCGGTGGGGGGGGGTCGGACTGTTCATTGGTACAAGTTATTAAAAGATGAAAACAGTTTTGAAACTGTCAGGAATGGGCAAATATTAAACTCCCAGGACACATCAGATCACCTCACGGTCATAATGACATACCTTTCCTACTAGTTACGCAATAAGGTCTTTTGAGAAGAACAACTGAATAACTAAGGGTTAACGAGTGCTTAGCGGGGTGCGGTTTTCTTTGCCATTGACTTGATTCCTGTCAGACATGTGTCATTTAATGCCACTTTGAAATGTATACACGCCGGTTATTTTTAAAAAAAATTTTTGCACTACAATAGTTAAAAGCCATGGGAAAACAGGTATGCTTTAAGGTGAGTTTTGAAGAGTCTCGGTGACTCACTCGATAATTTCACAGCTTAGTGGTGCAGAAATGAGGCCCTGCCACTGCGTTCAGGTTGGAAGCTCAGCTGTGTTATGTGGAGATCATGACCAGGGCTGCTGAATGCATGCTCGCTCTCTCTCTCTCTCTCTCTCTCTATGTGAGGGCTGAAGTAGAATTTGCATTAGAGGAGGCGTGTGCAGCCTTCAGCCTCCTACACTGGTACAGCTGACATGTGCTACATGAGAGTCAGGAGGTATGTGAGAAGAGGACTAAAATGGCAAACGTTTTAGTCGAGGAAATAGAAACAAATGGATTTTTTTTTCTAAAATAACAACACATACGGGTGGGTGACGTGCCAAAAATATTATTACTGTATTAGTTATTTCAATTTCTCAATTTCACAAAAATGTAAGTAATCAAATGAAAATTCATACAAAAATAAAAATAAATACTTACTGTACTCAAAAAAGTACATCATGATGTTATTATGTGACAATATTGGTATCATACAATTTGGAAAAGGTACAGTTTGTAATATGCAAGTCTTTCTAGACTTGCTATAAATCATATCATTTCAATATATTGCCACTCCAAGGGTCTGGCTAGTTTTTTTTTTTGTTGTTTTTTTTTAACCCAAGACTTCTATTTACTTTTTTTTTTTTTCCTGGGCCAGAAATCAACTGCACCCCCTCCTCAGGCCTGGAACACTTTTGCTTAAAGTGCACCTATTATGGTTTTTCAGATATTACCTTTCATCTAGCGTGTTATAGAGCTGTTTGTGAATGTAAAACGTCTGCAAAGTTTCAAAAATTAAAAAAGTTATTGACTCCTAAAACAAGGAAACGATTCTGAACAGCAGAAACGAGTCGTTAGCGATTCCAGACTTTACTTCCTGTACTAACCTACATAGGTTTGTAACAAAAAGCCCCGCCTCTGGTCTTCATCGGCTGCTCGCTGACAGCGGTAGACCAATCACAACAGAGTATGCCCTCTGAAAGGAGGAGTTTCGAATGAATCCTTTAAAACGGATCACTGAACGAGTCGTTTCTGACACTGGGGGGGAAAACGGTAACGCTTCAGATCAAATTATGAGCACATTAAAGTGTTTTTTTTACCTCGGATGCATGTAAACCTATTCCATGAGACCTTTAAAACAAAATTAGGCACGTTTCAAAAACATAATAGGTGCGCTTTAAAAGGCAATCATGAAGCATACAGAAAGGGTGTGGTCTGACTGCAGTTGTAAGCAAAAACTAAAAATTTTACAGACTGCTCCTTTAAAAAAAAAAAAAAAAAAAAAAAATCTTGCGCAGCCTGAGCACCAACAATAAGAAAAGACAAAGATCAGTACGTGTTTCAGAGAGGGATGACACTAAGCATAATTCAGCCTACGTGCACGTCAAAAGTTGGAGGCAGCGCGAGTCCTCTACGTGTGATAAGGAGCTCTGTAATTGCGCAATCATCTATTAACGGAGCACCCCATGCACGAGATGAAGGAGGGATGGAGGGAGGGAAGGAAAGCACGAGGAAGAAAGGGCGAGAGGAGGGAGTCACTGCTCAGGCGGGAGAAATAAGCCTTTCAACCAGATAAGAAGGGGGTGTTACATAACCACATGAGTCATGAGATTACAAAGTAGCAATAGAGAAAAGGGGAAGGTTTTTCAGCTCTATAAATAGAGATATATATATATATATATATATATATATATATATATATATATATATATATATATATATATATATATATATATACACACACACACATACACACACATACATATATATATATATATATATATATATATATATATATATATATATATATATATATATATATATAAAACAAACAGTGACATGTATCAAAAGGTATAATAAAACATTTTTTTTTAGCCATGCTGCTACAAAAAAAATAACAGTGAAGGCGTGAAACTGGCTTCAAACCCTGTTCATAATTCAGGACTTACCTTTAAATTGAGTTAAAAGGGCACCACACACACACACACACACACACACACACACACACAATCTTACAGTTTAAAGCACCTGACCTGGATCTGACTTTCAATCCAAGATAAATCCATAAATCAGGTTTCATAATCATACAGTGGCAGCTTTTTACCACCGGGGTGGTTAATGTCCAAACCACCGTGGTGAGCGTTGGGGGTGTGTGTGTGTGTGTGTGTGTGGGGAGGGGGGTTAAAATTTATATCACTATATTATATATTATGGCAAACTACCATGGTGTGGTTGTCATGGCCACCATCACAGCCCTAAATCACAGCTTCAATGATTTAATCAGCCAAATCCATGGACTTTTAATAAATAACTCACTCACGGGTCATTTACTCGGCATCGCGGATCAATTCTTTAGCATGATCTCGGACCGTGCTGATTGCCTTTCACAGATGTTGTGTTCAGTCTAAAGGAAGACACTACTGCTCTGAAACGTACTGCATGCCAAAAATACCATTTTAAACGTCTCGTTTCGCACTAACTGTTCAGGAAGAAGAGCAAAACAAAAGCAAAACAGGTGGCGCACACATTCCCACGTAAACTCCCCACACACTGCTTCCTCACCTTTGACGGGCTTTTCCGAGTGCTTCCGGACCGCAGCTGGGAGACTGTGGAGAGTCGGACAGGCTTTAGAGGCGCACTAGGAGCTGGTGAGCTCTGGACCTGACCGTGGTTCAGAGTGTTCAGGACGCTGACGTCGGGAGGCCTGGCCGTGCTCGCCTGCGTCCTGGAGAGCCGTCTGTGGCTGCCTGCATCTAGGCTCGTCCTCCTGCTGTTCCCTCTCGCGTGCCGTGGGTGAAATTCTGCCAAATCACTCGCCTTCGCACTCGCCAGGAGTTTGAACGCAGCCGGATTTAGCTTGAGGAGCGGGAAAAAAAAGAAGCAGAGATGTTAAAAGCAGGCAGAGAGACAGAGTGAGTGTGTGTGTGCGTGCGTGTGTGTGAGAGAGAGAGAGAGAGAGAGAGAGAGAGAGAGAGAGAGAGAGAGAGAGAGAATGGAAATGACTGTGCTGAGATACAGTGCTGAGCTTCTGCCCGGGATGTTTCACCTGCTAAATCTCTATTCAGCATGAAGTTTTCTTTCAATAAGTAAGACGACAGCACAAAGCCATTAGTCACGTCTGGGTGAGTGCCCTGCTCTTTCTGATCTGCCCTGCTGTGAGTTTCAGAAAAGAGTGTGTGTGTGTGTGTGTGTGTGTGTGTGTGTGTGTGTGTGTGTGTGTGTGTGTGTGAGAGAGAGAGAGAGCAAGAGAGTGCTGCAGCTACAGTTGATGTTCCCTCTCCCCCTACAGTGATGTGCTGTTATGCCACCAAAGCAAAGGAAACATTACTGTGCCTTCACGGCTGGTTGGCCAGCGCCGAGAAGTTGTTTGCCAGGAGGACAGCGTGCGAGGAGACTAAAAACTCTTTGATTTGACCAACAGCGAAGACAGTAAACAATTGATTTAAAAACTGTGAAAATGAAATAATGACTGTAAGGTGAAAGTGTAGAATATCAGCTTTAATAAAGTTTCGTCATTAGACAGGAAACCATATAAAGATCACAGGTGGGGTTAATATATTATCTATATTATATTTTATATATATATATATATATATATATATATATATATATATATATATATATATATATATATATATATATATATATATATATATATATATATATTCCTTTCCAATCTGTGATTTTACAGCAATGAATCTTCCTTCCTACTTTAATAATTCTTTACATTCATATAGCACTTTTTTAATTTTATTTTATTTTTATTTTTTTTTAGAAACTCAAAGCGCTTTACATAGTATTGGGGGGGGGGGTCTCATCAACCATGTAGCGTCCACCTGGATGATGCGACGGCAGCCATAGTGCTCCAGAACTCCCACCACACACCAGCTATTAGTGGAGAGGAGAGAGTGATGTAGCCAGTTCAGAGATGGGGATTATTAAGGGGCCGGGATAGAGAAGGGCCAATGGGGGAATTTCACCAGGACCCTGGGGTTATACCCCTACTCTTTTACGATAAGTGTCCTGGGATTTTTAACGACCACAGAGAGTCAGGACCTCGGTTTAACGTCTCATCCGAAAGACGGTGCTGTTTTTACAGTAATGTCGCCGTCACGATCCTGGGGCATTAGGACCCCACACAGACCACAGGGTGAGCACCCCCTGCTGGCTATACTCCAGCAGCAACCTTAGTTTTCCCCGGGAGGTCTCCCCAGACTCAACTCTGCTTAGCTTCAATGGGAAACCAGGCGAGAACTGCAGGGAGATATGGCTCTGACCTTCCTCCCAACAGACAAGGTCATGCTGTTAAAAGAGGCAGAGCTGAGCAGCATTTTTCTGTCTGGGGCAGAGCAAATTTAAAGGCCTGAAATATGTGAAGGTGAGATTTCAACTCAACAACGAGCAAGATCTACTGCATGGCGATAATGTCGCAAAGCATTAAGGTAATCTAAGAAATTCTGTGATATGGAAACCGCTTAGAAATGGCACTTTTAAAACTGGTTGCATTTCTGAGGTCATGCAACGGTTGACACGTGTCCGTGTCTACGCCACGTGTCTATTTCTCCTAGACAACAGTAAATCCTGGCTTTCACTTTATTGGCGATGCAATGATTTCATAAAACGCATAAAATGTTGGTTTCCACATGTGTCTAGTCAACAACATTCCACTTTTCTGGCTCTGAAAAGCAGAGTCTTTGTCCTATGATGAGTTAAAGAAGAATGTTCTGGTTCATTTTCTTACTTCAAACTGATCTGAAAAATGTTAACCTAACGATGACTAAATGATCGATCTCAAGACATATGAGAGAACATAATGGCATTTCCTCGATGAATAAATGACGGGACCGGATGTGTAGAGGACGGTGTCATATTTTTCCCCAATCACGTCTGTGCACTTGGTTTACAAAGGTGATTAGGAGAAAGTTCATTATGAAGCTCTACACATTGAGAGAGAGAGAGAGAGAGAGAGAGAGAGAGAGAGAGAGGTGAGGCGAGAGGGCCAGTGCTTCATTTGTAAAATATGAGGTACTGGAACACCAAGGGAACAGCAAGTGTGTACCGAGAGGGAAAAGTTCCCAGAACATACACACACACAACAGAGCTTCAATACAGTAATGCAGTAATACAGTAGTGTTGAACATCGTCATAGATCTACGGCCGATAGCATGGATATGATGACCGCAGTTCGACGAGAGATCGCAACCTTAACATCGCCAGCGTATGGATGGGCGATATGGACTTAAAACAATATCACAATATTTTCTGTTATTTATTGCGATAACGATATCAGTGACGATATAAATATAGTATAAATACAGTACCGTGCACCACTGTTTTTATCTGCAAGTGATGGCTGCGATCTTGAGCGCCTCAGAAACACAAACACTGATCTAAAAGTACAACTGATCTTCTGTAACCGGACCAGTTCCAGGTTGTAGCGGTAGCTCCTCGTTTAGCGATAAACTCCTCCTCAGGTTCACGTCCGCCTTCCGCCGTACTCGTTTTCGCCCCGCACGTGAGCTGCGAACGGGTCGCACACAGAAACACGTCATCAACTAGGCTTTATCGTTAATATCGCGGGAAGACTCATTCTTATCGTGGGGAGAATTTCTACCGGTATATCGCGAACCATAAGATATCGCCCCATCCCTACGTCAGAGGATCGAACGTTCGGCTCAGAACACTACGTCTTACAAAAGCTGCATTCTGCCCATTAAACAGTAAAACACAAATCCATCAACACGAATGTCAATATCAATGCAAAAAGACTTTCCTGTCTGTCTCATCACTTCTTTAAAAATGGACAACAATATCTGCTGCCTTTTTTTGTTTTCACCATATCCATGCTGCGTAAGCACATGTGACTGATAACACCATTACGTCATGATCACCAGTTACCAACTGGTCATCATGGAAATGAGCCGGAGCTGACGAATAAAGCATGATCGCTCAGTAAATGATCAAATTATTATTATTTTATTTTATTTGGATTAAATTAAGGCATCTGATCCACTTTCCAGAACGCAGGCACTCCAAATCAGAGAGATGCTGGATAGCATGAGCCAGCACAAAGTACTGTAGAGCAGTGTTTCGTGACCCAAAAGTGTCTGCCTGGTCTCGAGATCTTTTCCGTCATGAGTATAAATGACCAATTAGAACTGTATCTTTGAAATGTTTCGGGAAAAAGTGACCTCTATTGTCAAATCGTGTTAACACCTCCAGGTTTACGTAAACAGTCCAATCATAAACCAATCAATCGAGGTCTATTGACGTAGCGTTGCTCTTACGCATACGCTAGCTCCATGCACCATGCTGGTACGAACACAATATGAACAAAGCATGATTGCCATTCAAAAAAGAGTGGGTCGAGGTCGGCGAACGGTTGAGAAACCATGCTGTAGAGGGCACCGCTGTGGTTGCCTGCATTGCTGGATAGATTATAGATCTGTCTCTTTAAACCTGCATATGGATGCCAACGTTAAAGCTTTGTGATTAGAAAAGGATGCTGCCATATCCTAACTTCAGTGATGTTATGTTTGTGAGAGAATGTTTTACCCCTAGGATAAACTATAGAGTCGGTATAATTATGCCGTTTAGTTTATCTTGAGGACAATGCAATGCTTTAGAAGTAGTCTTGTGATCCTACAGGGTGTATATATTTTTTCACACTGTACACAAATATAGAACTATAATAATAATAATAATAAAACATTCTCAACTAGACTAGACTATTACTCAGCTTACCGGTCCGTTATTGCTTCATAAAGGATCGATGTTGATTTTTTTGGGCTTGTCTGCAATCGATTTCTTTCTAATTTTATCGGCCTCATAAGAGCTTCCCTTACTGGCAACATTGCTGCTTTGTTCCTCTTGCGGACAGACAATGATAACAGACTCCAGGTCTTGATGCTACATTTAGAAAATCAACTCTAAACCTAATGGAGGAACAACACATAGCTGGCCAAAAACAACAAAGCTGACAACTGGCCATTAAGTTCTGTGTAGAAAATGAGCTTTGATTCCTGGCTGGCTCACCCCCGTACAGCTGGTTCATTTCAGATTCACTGTGCTGGACTGTAGAGCCAAAAGAATAAACGCTGTGTCACTGTCCATTAGAGTGACACGATTATAAACTATAAAACCCTGTTTTATATCTACAGTTGAATTATCTCCCTTTATCTTGACCCAGCCACTGAATAATGAAAATATCCGTCACTATCAGAAGCCAATTTAAACGCCGAGAGCATGCAAAACGAGACACTGTGTTGGCAGTGAAAACTTATTTTCTAGAAAACTAGTACACACACCAAAGCTTGCGACGCACTCACAAGATTTGATTCGGCTTTACATTATACAGTCATGGGGAAAAGAAAAGTACACCTTCCTTCAATTCTCTGTCTTTGTTTATCAGCGTCTAAATAACAATTGTGTGACAGCAAAAAAAAAAAGAAAAAAAACCACAACAGATTTCGATATATAGTCATGCTTTTTTTCCCCAAAAAGTAAAGCAACCTTCAGAAACCAGGTGGGGGAAAAAATAAGTATACCCTTCCTACTTCCACAGTAATTAAGAGCGTAAATAGCAGGCAGGTGTTACTAATAAAATACACAAGATTAGTTAATCATCAAGAAGCAGGACTGCCTACATGAAAGTAGAACTACTGGCACTGTGGTGTTCTGGAGCACTCGGGTGTGTGTCTACATCATGCCAAGAAAAGAAAAAAAAAAAAAAAAAGAACATCAGCCATGATCTCAGAGAAACAATTGTTGCTGCTCATCAATCTGTGAAGGGTTATAAGGCCATCTCCAAACAACGTGAAATTCACCATTCTACAGTGAGAAGGACTGTTTACAAATGGAGAATTTTCAAGACAGTTGCCAGTCTTACCAGTACTGGGCATCCCAGCAAATTCTGTCCAAGGTCAGACTGTTAAAGGTCAGAGATATAAAGAGATATATACAGGCATATGTACACACATTAAATGTTTATGTTTATGACAGCACAATCAGAAAAAGACTGAAGAAGGATGGATTCCAGACTGCTGGGACTACGGCTGCTCTTAACGCCATACAGACTTCATATAAATCCATAATGAACTTTTTCACACTAACTGTTGTTACCCAGATGAGGACGGGTTCCCTTCTGAGTCGGGTTCCTCTCAAGGTTTCTTCCTCTTAAAACATCTTAGGGAGTTTTTCCTCGCCACCGTCGCCACTCAGTGGCTTGCTCAGTTGGGATAAATTCACACCTTTAATATCTGTATACCGTGTTGATGTTTCTGTAAAGCTGCTTTGAGACAATGTCTATTGTAAAAAGCGCTATACAAATAAAATCGAATTGAATTGAATTTCATGGAAGGGTGGGTAGGGGAAAAAAAAGCCTCTTCTCTCCAAAAACATGGAGCACGAGTTTATACGGAGTTCATATGGAGGTTTGAACAAACATCAAAAGATTTGGAACAACATCCTTTGGAATGATGAGACCAAGGTGGAGATGTTTGGTCGTCTTGGACACGGGAAACTTGCAGTCATTGAGATAACCATGAACTCCACTTTACACCACAATATGCTTGAGATGAACGTGATCTTTCCAGCAGCTGAAGCTGGGCTAAAACTTGGGTCATGCAACAGCACAATGATCCCAAGCACATCAGCAAGTCGACATCTGAATGTCTAAAGAAGAAAAAATTAAGGCGTTGGAATGGCCAAGTCAAAGTCCAGACCTCAAACCCCATAGCCATGCTGTGGCAGGGTCTTAAAAGAGATGTTCATAAATGAATGCCATCAAACATCAATAAACTGAATCAATGTTGTAAAAATGAATGGGTTAAAACTTCAAAAATCATATGAGAGACTGATAAACTCCTACAGAAACCATTTACTTTATCCATTAGTTATTGCTGCTAAAGGTGGCTCTACACGTTACTGAATCATAGAGTGGACTTATTTTATCCAACGGGTTTCTGTATGTTGGTTTACTTTTTGCCTACATATTGAGATTTTTGTGTTGTCAAATGAGGTAATTTGTTGGTATAGGTCCTGATAAATAAAAACAGAGAACTGAAGGAGGATGTACTTTTTCCCCCATGACTGAATTACTTCCTATTTATCCAGAACTCTTAAATGAGGGAGTTTACAGTCTATAATTTGTTATAATGTTTATCCTTGTGTTGTATAATTTGGTATGTGGCTGTAGCGCGTGTGTGTGTGTGTGTGTGTTGTCTTATACATCCAACACATAGCCATGTGCATGATTCCAGTTCATATACATACTTGAAGACATGCCACACTCCTACCACTGCAAGCTACTTTCTGTCCTTTTTTTCCCCCACACCTGCTCACTTGGTGTGTCTCTTTTTCCTCAACGCGACGAAATTTAATACAAGAATATGTGGCAATGCAGCCTGTTGCTTTAACTCACACATATGAATAGAATAATTTATCAGGAAAGATGACAGACAAGTACGTTATATAGCTTTAAAAGCAGCTAAACAACTCATTTTATACACTTCATACACTCTACTTTTTATTATTATTATTATTATTATTATTATTATTATTATTATTGCTTTCTGTATTTTATATTATCTCTTCTGGTTTTATTTACTGTTGTTCCCTAATGATTTATGTGTTATTATTCTTGATTATATTACGTCCCTGATTAATACTACTTATTAAAATATAAATATATGATTATATTTTTATTGTGTGTATTTTTAATGTCCTTGTGAAACATTTTGAGATGCATTTTACACATGAAAGGTGATATAAAACTTTCTTTAGAAAACCTCATAAAACTTTTATTATTATTACTACTATTATTATTATTATGATAATGAGACTTTATTGGTCACATATACATCACAGCACAGTGAAATTCTTTTCTTCGCATACTCCAGCATGTTAGGAGGCTGGGGTCAGAGCGCAGGGTCAGCCATGATACAGCGCCCCCTGGAGCAGAAAGGGTTAAGGGCCTTGCTCAAGGGCACAACAGTGACAGCAGTGCTGGGCCTTGAACCCCCGACCTTCCGATTAGTAACCCAGAGCCTTAACCGTCAAGCCACCTACTACTACTACTACTACTACTACTACTACTACTACTACTACTACTACTACTACTACTACTACTACTACTACTACTACTACTACTACTACTACTACTACTACTACTACTACTACTACTACTACTACTACTACTACTACTACTACTACTACTACTACTACTACTACTACTACTACTACTACTATCATCATGACCCTCTGCCTGTCCTCCATGTCAACATGTTTACCTACTACTACTCTTGACTCAGGGTAACTCTGTATATAACTTGTCTATAAGCTAAATATTTTTGTAAAACATACAATGTAAAACAATATTTGTAGTGTGTATGTGTGGTTACCACAGACAAGAATTTTGACCTTTCCCCAAAGTGAGGAAAAAAAAAACCCCAGGCAGCCGTTCACTTCCCGAAGATCTAGCCTGGAAGAAAATAGGCTGGAATATTCCGTTAAGGAAGCTGAAGTATTTCTGCTTACTCATCTCCAGCGTTTTGACTTTGTTTTGGCCTGGTTGACTCCCACAGGCAGCCTCCTGTTATTCCATTACAAACTTTTTTTTATTTAAAAAAGAAGAAGAAAACAACAAAGCAAATGCATTCCCTGTTTTTCTACATTATTTTTATTACATTTTTAAGGTAGCCCTGGGGGTAACAAAGCATAGCACCGAGCAGCTGAGATTTAAAGATGGGGTTCGAAATCTGTAGGTGGAAGTACGTTTTGCTAGCGGTGAATAAGATATTAGCTCAGAAGTAGGGATATATCAATATCGTAGTATTAAGAAAACATGTTGGTCAATGGATGCATCATATGGATGCGTCATATTTGCTGAAACTGAATGTTTACTTATTTAGCATTGTTAAATTACGATGTTAGATGTAACGATAAAGTATACAGTGGTTTCATAATTGAATGAAAACATTAAAAAAGCAACAACAACAACAAAAAAAAAAACACACCTGATGCGCATTCTTTGTTCTTCATCTTCTAGAAGTAGAGTTTTTGTCGTTAATTAAGAGAAGGTACACTGCCATCTTGCCCCAAAGTCACTGCAATACACCTGACGTCATAATTACGACTTCCCAACTCGTAAATATGAACGTCCTAGGAGGACTTGGACGCACAGTTAGTGCTCAGTGCTTGCAGAACTGAAGTGTTCTCAAGAGTGAGAGTTTCTCCCCATGCTCACTTCACTGTTTCATACTCGTGAATACCTTAGTGTGCAAGTAAGTCATGGCATCTAGCACTCATGGCATGGCTACAGTCTCTAGAAATGTCTTCGGTGCTCAGGATGGCCATCCATATACTCTGGCATATTAAACAGAGGTCGACCGATAGTGGATTTTACTGATGGTAAATGGTCTGCACTTATATAGTGCTTTATTAAGCTTATATCGCTTTACGCTGTGTCTCATTCACCCGATCACACGCACTCACACACACACCAATGGTAGCAGAGCTGCCATGCAAGGCGCTAACTTGCCATCGGGAGCAACTTGGGGTTCAGTGTCTCGCCCAAAGACACTTCGGAATGTGGAGTCACGTGGGCCAGGAATCGAACCGCCAACCGTACGATTAGTGGACAACCCGCTCTACCACCTGATCCACAGCCACCCAATAACTAAGTTACCGATAACCGATTAATCAACCGATTATAAAATTAATACTGACTGAAAACATAACGCTCAAGTAAAATACTTCTGAACTTCATGACAAAAATAAACAGTGCCGATGTCATGTCACGGCAAATCAGTGACTCCATTTCCCAGAATGCACCACGATCTACAAACATGGCCGACGACTACAACTCCCAAAGCTACACACCGTCACCTTCTCTTGAGAACTAATCAGACACACCTGTTCCCAATTACAATATCAATGACACCACACTACTTAAGAGACTCTCACACACACAGCCATTGTGAAGTATACACTCAGTTACGTTTCGTCTCTGCCGTTACAAAGCCTTGGTCCCTTGTTTGTTTATTCTGGTTTTTGACTTTGTTCTTGTTTTCGACCTCGTCTTTTTGCCTTGCCTTGTTTGGACTGTTTGCCTGATCGCCTGACCTTGATTTTATTGTTTACTGATTTCTGATCCCCTGGACTTGTTATTTTATTAAACTGCCATACCTGCACTTGCTTCCGTCCTAACACTCAATACGTGACGATTTACTACCGTGAAAATGTACCGTTTTTTTTTTTTTTTTAATGAAATAAATATAGAAATATTAATATATATTATACAGTATTATAGAACAATTAATAAATAGCAAAGTTAATAAAGATATACATCCAAACTGAACCAAAAAGTAACAAACAACAATAGAGACAACCAAAATCACTTCAAATAATAATTAAAAAAAAAAAAACACTTCAAATAACACAACAAAATTTTGCCTCTACAGTCCACTCTCGTACTGTATAACGACAGAGGCCTGTTCTCAGCTGCTCCCGCAACGGACGCAACCGGGAAAAACTATGTATGGATTTTTGCAGATAACTGATAGTTCTATCAATCAAACATCGGTGCGGATTAATCAGCGAAACTGATCAACCAGTCGACCTCTAGTATTAAGGATACTTTTTAAATGCCATAAAAATGTTTTATCAGGCTAGTTATGTTGCAGGAAGAAGCTCTTGATATTTTCATTTCAGTACCTTCACGCCAATCATTAATTGAAAAAAATTTACTTCCAGACCACATCTCTACACGGAAGCTAGTCACTGTTTTCCCAGCGTATTTCTAAATGGAGGGGAAAAAACAAACGATTTGGACCAACAAAGAGGCAAATCTCACGAAGCCTCCGCCTTTTCCACTATACTTCAAGAGTTCTAAGCTCTGCATCTTTCTGGGGGCGTGGCTGTTTGTGTTTAGGTTTTGTGTTTCCGAACAGCTAGCTTTAGCTACCAAACAAGCTCACTGCATCTTAAAAGGCCAAAAGAATCATTCCACATGTGAAGGCACTATTGAATAAACGTATAACCGAGTTCTCGGATATAAGAAGAAGAAAAAAGAAGAAGAAGAAGAAGAAGAAAAAAAGAAAGAGTCTCACCTCTGTAAACTGCAAAGGAAAGATTCCGACCTTGTCCCCCAACTTCCCTTCACCCCAGTTCTCATCCACTCGCTTAATCACAGTGATGACGTCTCCCTGAATGCAGATGAGAAAGAAACAGACACACAGAGACAGCGTGAGACGAGCAGTACATACGAGTGTGATTCACACGTGATGCAGGGATGTCCCTGAACAGCTTTACTTAGCTGTAATTACTCCGAGCTGAAGACAAGATGTGCCTTTTGTGTCTGCAGGCTCCAAACTCCTTCCCTTGAACTCTATTCCAAATCCATTTAAACCATCTGGTCTCAGGAAACACACACACACACACACACTAGGAAGCTCTCTTTAATGGACTCCACCGAGTCACAGCTGTTACACAACATCCTCTGAAACAGTCTCGGCGTATGTGACTGTAGGGAAACGAAGGCTAAATCCCATTACTGCCAAAACCTTACATATTTATAAGGCACAAGTCAGCAGTGTATAAAAAGCATCATGCATTTTTACTGAGGTGATTTAATACGCTCGTGTTCAATTATGAGTTCTACCAGTACCTCGGTAAATCCCATTACATCCACACACACGTGCACCAAAAATTAGCTTTCGACTCATCGCGAAGAACAAGAACAAGAAGTTTTTCTGTGTGAATAAATACAAACACTACAGCAGTGCAGGGACGGGGTACCAGGAGGTAGAAGAGGTACTGAGGAAGTTATACGTGCGTGAAAGTATAAACGTGTCAAAGTCTTACTCTATTCAAGTGAAGGAATCCAAGTTGCTACTATTCAGCGTACTCCAGTATTACAAAGTAAAAACGAAATGTTTTACATTACGAAATGATGTCGTGTTTTCACGGGAAAAGTCGATTTTATTATTCGTCAGTACCTCCGGGATTTCGTGATGAAGAAAAATGATCATTTGCAGAAATGAACGCAAAAAAATCAAGCAAACGCCGCAATATTTAGACGGAGAATAAGTCTTCATTGGCCACGTATACATTACAGCACGGTGAAATTCTTTTCTTCGCATATCCCAGCTTGATAGTAGGTTGGGGTCAGAGCGGAGGGTCGGCCATGATACAGCGCCCCTGGAGTAGAGAGGGTTAAGGGCCTTGCTCAAGGTCCTAACAGTGGCAGCTTGAACCCCCGACCTACTGATCTGTAATCCAGAGCCTTAACCGCTGAGCCAGCACTGCCCTATTTTTCAAAAATGTTCCAAAATTACCGCCGATTTTCTGCGGTTTCAGGCCGAGCAGCATCGTGTGACATCACGACACACATTCAACCAAAGGCCTCTTCGTTTCCTGTGTCGAACAGGAGTACAGCTACAAGGTCTCATTTACCAACAAACATCACTGCAAAAGACCGTGCAAAACTATTTCGTGCAATTGCCATTTCGCCCCTTTCAAGTAGTTTTGCACACACACACACACACAAAAAAAAAAGCACAAAAAGCTCCACAAATTGCGTCGCAAATTTTTTTTAAAAAGCCGCCGCAAAATCCACAACCATCACGGTCCATGAAATCCTGTATGGACTGGGTTATGTAAAACGATGCCACTCTGCCTGAACGCCTCATTCAATCTCTGTATGTTTGATGTTCATATGCATGACTAAGTTTGTTAATAAACGAATCAGAAGTTAAATAAAAGGAAATAACCAATATTTAATCATTAGCTAGAATCTGACTTGCTGCCTAACCAGTTTATGTTAGTTAATGGAATCGATCCTAGTCTAACCAGGCATTAGCAATGAAACCGGGCTAGCTTCGTTAGCATACCCAGGTGACACTGGTAACTTTGAGGAACTCTCCTCAACGTGCTTTTTCAGGTTCGATGGAGTCCATGCTCTTTAGGGAGTCAAAGAAGACACCTCGTTTTATAGGTGTCTTTACTTTCCCCGGCATATTGAAACATTTTACTGTGGAAGCGCCGGGGCACTCGTCCTCAAGTCCATATAGCGATATTCGACACGCACAGGAAGCTGTAGTGTATGATAACGACATTGTTTAGCATGACAAGGTCACCTCAAGATTCTTCATAGTTTTTTTGTTTTTTTTTCCTACACTGATGAATCTGATCGGATGCGAAATCTAAACTGTGTGCAGAAACCCATCGATGAGAGAAGAAGAGACTTCTGCCATTTGTAACGAGTGCTTTAAATCTACAAATAGAAGTCTTTAGAAAGCGAGGTTTACTTGGATCTGTAAATAAGCAAGCATACTCCATCTCAATGACGCTCAATACTTGAGTACAGTAACGAGATATTTCTTCATCCCTGATGGAAACTGCTTAGAAAAGCATACACACAGACCTTCATGAAGGCCAGACACTCCTTCCTGTTATCTGGATCCAGCCTGTTCAGGTCGAAGTCGTAGAGAGCGCGGCACAAAGGCGCAGGAGGCTGCGTTTGCTCGCCCAGGACCTGAACCATGCTGGTGGGTACGAACCCACTGTTCCCTTTAACGTCGCCGAAATACCAATTGTCATCCACTCTCCAGCGCAGGCCGACCATGTCGCCCGATCTCATGCTGAGCTCTCCGGGTCCATTGCCCTGGTAGTCGTACAAGGCTTTAGCCAGCACCTGGAAAAACAAACACAGATAACGACAGATAAGCTGAAGGACACGAAAACACAAGAAACCAGGTATATTATAAAAAAGTAAAATCATTAACAAAATAAATGATATTTTACCAAACTTTACCGATTGACTGGATTTAACCGGTGAACGTTATATACTAGTTATTAACTACATTTGCCTCATTTATATGTTTAAACATATTTACTTGCATTTGTTTAATTACAAATAAGCTTAATTGTGTTTATATGTAGCACTAATATCACTACAGAGCAGTCGTTTCGGATTCAAAGAAGGAATGTCGGTCAGAAAGAAGGAAATGATACGCTTATAATGCCCAGGGTGAAAAGTCTGATTCATGTTTACTACATTTCCTGATAGCGACTGGAAAATTGAGCAACATAATCAAGCATTTTATCCATTATTGTGAAACTCCTTTTCATATTTACATTGTTTAGCGTTAACGCCTGTCTTTCCGGCAGCTGCGTTTCCTTATTTACTCCGATTCGTACCATGCACTTTATGTTGGTCAGAGCCAAACAGTGCTTTATGCTGCCTGGATCATCCTGTTCCTGCTGCTGTTGTTCAGAGTAGATTATTGTGCTCCACTTTTTGTCTTGCATCAAAGCGTGACTTAATTTTAAGGCAAAATGAGAACGTCCAGATCCCGAGTCCAAACACGGTATCGGGGAAACGTATAGGGTACGAACGCCAACCCTTCAGCATTGTTTAATAGCTTACGATATACATGTTCAGTGTTGCACGAATGAAATTAAATAAAGTCTGAGTATTAAAATGAATTTTTTTAAAAATAAATAAATAAAAAAAACAGACTTCACATAACTATTCAGAGGTGAGGCTGGAAAACAGCTTGATAGAAGGACAGACAGGACATGTCGTTAAAAATAAGGTCTGTCTGAAATTGATTATTCTCTCACCCGTTATAGAAAATATTGATGAAGGGTAATCGATGTGTGTAACTAACAGAGATGAACCGATGCTAAATTTCTCAGCCGATACGATAACCGATTATTCAGAGTGACATCGGCCGATACCGATACCTCTGCCTTTTATACCTTCTTTTAAATTAATAATTAATTCCACAATTCTGAAAGAAATGCAGATAAAGACTTTATTCTCTCCGTTTCATCAAGGTGTTTCACAGTACCTGGTCTCATAAACACAAAACACATGACTCACAATAACATGAACTCAATTCTGAAGATTAAAGTAAGATTATGAACTTAGTGAATGTTATTAATTCATATTAACAGAATGAATCGACTGAGTTGTAAAGATCCTCCTGTTAGTCTCACCTTCACTCAGCACAAACACAAGCATTTCATTCATCATTAACATCAAACTGCTAATATATAATATACACTTTTTATATATTAACATTAACTGGATATGAAATATACGACTCTATAAATATACATTTGTGTGCAATATATACTTTTTTTTATCAATTCCTCATCATTTAAATCTTTCAACGGTGTACTGGCGCTTTAATTCAGCGCGGCAAAGAAAAAAATAATAATAATTCGACTCGACGCTGAATCTCCCGCTTCACTGCTGCAGCGTCCGGTGTATAATTTTACCAGTGCAGAGATTACAGAGATTACACACTGCAGTTTTATCATCATTCCACGCAAGAGACATCATCTTTACACACAGCACGAAATCCATGCGTTTTCCCGCCCTCTTTTGATTGACAGGATATAACCGGCCCTGATCGTTAGATGTTTTTAAACCACCTAGGCCGGTTATTGGCCGATATATCGGTGCATCTCTAGCAACTAACATTTGGATATGTTAATAAAGTACAATCAATATGTACAACCAACATCCAGAATTATTCCTTAAGCATAATCTAATAATCAATATTAATTAACAAAGCATAATCTGTACGAATAATCAATATTTAGAAGCATAATCTAAATCCATAGAACACTTTGGGACCGAGTTGTTTTCCAAGTGTGTATTGAGTTAGATGAATTCTGTCTTACGGTACAATAGTTGTTTTTCTCTATCGTCCTGCACCTTTCTGCACGGCAATAAATTGGCATTGGACATTCGCTGAAACTGCTTTTGTACGTAAACAACCTTGAGGCTGGATACCAATTAACGAATTAGGCTAGGGCCTCAGGAAGGGGGGTTGATATCAGCCAGGACGGCAGGTAGAAACAGACAGAAGCTCGTTGAGACGTAAGAAGGGAGTGTTGATCGGAGAGAAACTATTGAAAAAAAAAAAAGACTCGGTCTGAGTGAAACCTTTTTTTAAAAAAGGAAACCTTTGTCCTCATAAAACCTTTTCAAGAAAAACAACTAACCGTGCACGCTCCACAAACTTAAGATAACACCCCGACATGAATAATTAATTGCGGCGAAGAAGATCGGTCTGTTTTTAAAGAGAAACGGCAAAACCCCGCCTAAGAAGAGTACGCTGTGGAGAAAGGTATAAAAAATAAAAAAATTTTAATTTAAAAAAATAAATAAATAAAATAAAAAGGTTTATTGTTTCAATAAAGTTTGATTACTTTTTGACATCTACAAACCCTCGGTCTCTGAAGTGTTTCTTAGGTTGGAAAGATTGTTTTCCACGACACCGTCTCTCTCTTGAACTTGATACGATTTTTAAACGCATCTGGTCGTGTTAAGCCTTCTGGCCTAAAGACTTGCGTCAGGAAACCCTGAGCGTGGACACTTTCCCAAAGACTGTTCAACAAATGTCTCTTCACACAAAGCGTCGTCGTACCTTTATTGATTTTTAATCCGTCCATGTTGAACATCCTCCATACAAGTCTCTCTGCAAGCTGGTGCTACAGAAATGATAGCGTAGTACAGGGGTTCCCAAACTAGGGCTCGCAGGCCGTCGACCTCCGCCGAACAAACTAGGAGTCGTGTCTCGAAACGCATACTTGTGGATGACTCTGGATCTTTAAGGAATTTTAAACACCTCTCCGTTTTGCCTATCCGCCCTCGGCGACGGTCACGACGACAGCAGAACGTTTTAAGCGAGCTGTACGTTACGAACATAATAAAGTATTTCAATAGTCCTACGTTATAAATCTGAAAGGGGAAAATGATTGTGTGTCAACGCTTGGGGTTCTTGGGGTCTATTTAGGGTCAAACATTGTGAAATTGTATTATTTTTCTTTTCCCTGCTCAAGCTACTGAATGGAGAAACCATAGATTCACTTTATTTGAACCTGGAACAATCTAGATCAAATCTAATTGGAGCTGGACTCTAATCTATTTAGGCACTTTATCTATAGGATTAACTTTTTTTATATATATTTCAAAATCACTCGTTTCGTGCTCCGTTAGGATCTGAGAGCGTTCACTTTACACGTTTACATGCACATCAAATTCCGTTTAAGGTCTATAGAGGGTATACACTGACGTCTCTTTCCTGCTGGAACACGTCCCCCTCGACCGGACCGGACTGAGCGGCAAAACATCCAGCAACATGGCTGGTTTTTACAGGGGAAGCTGCGAAAACGCTCGCATAACTAACGCTTATCAGCTTAAATTAAAGGCAGTTGGACTCGACAGTGACCCGTACAACTTGCCCCGAACCTGTGGTCCATGCACATTGGCATGTGGCCAGAAATCGGTTTTCCCGACATTTATGTGTACCTGATTTCAAGGCCCGGGGAAATACACTGAGCAAAGCCTGAAGGCATACAAAAGCCTTGACGCTACTTCAAGGCGGGATTTGTTGGCGAAATTAAAGTGATAAGAACACCAATAAACATTCTGGTTGTAAGTTGACAGGTATGTACCAATATGTTTTTTTATTTCATTCTATAATTTTTTATCTGGTAGGCTAGAAAGTCCTAGTTTGTTTGTAGTCGAACACCGCTTCCACTTTCTTACGTTATATATATTTGTGAAGGTAAAACAGTCAGAGAATGAACGAGCCCCCATTGTTCATCGGAGGAAATAGGCAGGGTTTAAAAACACATATGTAGCAAGTGATTCATTATTGTCCGACATGAACACCACATGCCAAAAGAGCTTAGACTTACACTGCTGGACTCGGTAAAAAAGGACTGAACGGTTTTTTTGGCACTCTGTAAGAAAACAGCTCAGAACTCTTGTTGAATCTTTTAGCACGGTCAACACTGTGATCACACAACAGGGTTTTCCCCATTTTAGATGCGTTTTCTTTGTGTTTTCGAATAAATCACGCTGTACACTAATGCTGCCGCTCAGCTTTTTTGCCGCTCAGTGGGCGTGTCCGTGGCGAGTCCCATCTACCGTGCACACCCTCTATATTCAGGTTGCAGCCATATTCCGAATACAGTGTCTATATGCTTCTAGGCGTTGGAATATTCCTCTATACATGCTTGTTGTAAGTATTTCAGTCTACACATGCTTTCTTCCTTTCCCGCTGTTATTTTCCGGGAGATTCAAGATGCTGCCGTCGCTACCCAGAATTCCTTGCGGTGGATTTTCTGAACACGGTATTTACGTGCCGACGGATTTCCGCATTTAAAACTGGCTAAAAGTTCCGGGGTGGGAATCAGAATTTGGGGAATCAGAATATCGCCTTAACTTGAATCGGGTGATGGAACTGCGATGTTTACGTGACTCAGTACTAATCAGAATATTGCCAGATTCTGATTAATATCGGAATATTGATGTGCATGTAAACGGAGTTTCCACAAAGATTTGTCTTTCCTTGTGTAATAACTGTTTTGTATCATCTTCATCACAGTGATTGAATTGATATAGAACATAAAAGAAAGCTCAGAAACTTTCGACTGACAGGGTCGGGTTTGTTGTCCGTAATAATTGATTCTACTCAACGGCTCTTGAGTCCGGGGAAACCCAAAACTCCTGACCTGCTTAAGCCGACCGGAGTGCCAGTGTGGCACGGCTTTGTTAACAAGCACCCAAGAGGCACTGAGCATAAACACACGCCGCTTTCACACCGTTATAATGAGCGCGTTTACAGAGCTGCGCCGAAATCGAGAACCACGTCGGCGCATATCGGTCGGTGTTTTCACTCTTCTCTCACGGTCACACTGTGCTTCAGGATAAACAAATTCATTCAAAACAAGGGGACTTTTTTTTTTTTTTTTTTTTAAATGACTGGGATATTTTGGATTAAGATCAGAGTAAAATGTCAATCAGAAACACTACCATTAGAACCATCCATGGTGCTTTTCGGACAGCTGCGGGGCAAACAGATGTGAGGTCCTCAAAAACGGCACCCAAAAAAAAAATGATGGCAGTGTAGTTAAAAAACAACAGCGAATGTGCTTGAACATAAACCATCATTTTTCACACCATGTTTAGTTTGTGAACGTTCAGTCAGGCTGATCTCGTCAGTCTGGGCTTCGGGGTAAACGATGAAACCAAGGACGAACGAAACACAGTCCCTGATTTCCTGTCTCCCCGATCCCGATCCGAGTGATTTAATATTGCGCAACTGCCGATACAGTGTCCCGACCCAATACCTGTATTTTCCTAGAGCTAGGTGTGCAATTAAACAACTCTGCAATGCATTAAGAAAAGAAATTGCCTGAATTCAAGCTGCTCCTTATGTTTTTAAATGTATTTATCTTCTCCAGGAGAGGAAATTTCTCTCTCCTTTTAAAAGTATCCTCCAGTGTGCGTCGCTTCAGTGAAGCCTTTGCCCGAGTCACCCGAGTGAACTCGCAGTATTCTGCTGAGTGTTTAGTTTTCAGCTATCACGTTTCTAGTGTCGAACGCGGCTCTGTTGCCGCCGCCTCGCGAAATGCTCGCGCTGCAGACGTCGCAAGTCTCTGTTGGACTGCTTTCGTTTCCCAATTTAAAATATTTCCACATTGCAGACATTTTAGCCGCACAGTCCTGCTACAAATTGTGCTCTCCGTGACGGCTGACACAAAACAAAGGATCGGGCTTAGGTTAGTGCTCGATAAAGCCGATACCGAGCAGTTAAAAATGCCTTAATCGGGAATGATTCCGATCTCTGATATCGGCTCGGGACATCCCTATTACCTGTACAAATAAATGTAAAATGTGATTAAATGTAAAACGTTCAAGCCATAGCCTTAGCACATGTATATTAAGTAGCTGTTTAGAAAAACGATTTGCGGTCTGGAACGTGCCCGTCAGTCAACTTATAAGCACTACGCTACAGGCTACCGTAGATCCTGGGGGCGGAGCTTCATGAACATGGGTGGGCTTAAAGAGTCAAATTAAAATGATCATTCAAATGTCAAATCCACCTGCTTTACTGTTGGAGACCTAATCATTCCAACGCATATTCAAATATCCGGGACAGTTTCTGTAGATAAATCACGACATAAATGCATCCATGACCTGAGGAGTAAATGTCACTTGCAAGCTCCACCTTTGCTTGTGGTGAAAGCGGCATTCGAAACAACAGAAACAACCTCAGTTTCCAAATCAGCTTACTTGCACTCTTGGTCTGGTCTGGTGGTGGCATTTAGTTTGCAGATCCTCAGATTTTCCTCACTGATCTCCCTGGCATGCTGGAAAGACTTGTTGGGTAATATAACCCGATAGCATTGTAAACTGTCCCAACAGTGCATTCTGGGGTATAGTCAGCTGATCTAGAGCAGTGTTACACCTACAGATATACATTTAACAGACCTAGACAGCTAGTGTGCAGTACCGAAGCCAACTCTATAGTAACACGAGCTCCTTGGAAGTATGTCTCACCCATAGACCTGCGTTCAGTTTCTTTCATTTTTCTTTCAAGTTATGTGACTCACAGGTATTTTCATGTTTCTACAGAGAATGATATTTGTAACTAAAAACACGTTATTATTTAATTTGAAACTGCAAGTAAAACGTCATAAGAACAAACCCCACAGACTCAAAATATCGGTGAGCCGACCTGCAGTTCTCTCATTCTTTCAGTCCGACACCTGTACATTTACTCTGCGGCAAAGTGTGTGTCGAGGAAATTGTCTAGCTGACTTGGCTAATGATTCTTTTTTTGATTAACAGTGACAGAAAACGTACATTGTTACTTACACTTGAACTGTCTTGTTACAACATTTAAATTGGGTGTGGCTGCATGTCTCCTGGCATGTCTGGACTTTTTTTTGTTATTTGTGTATGCTGGTTTTACCTCACAACTTTTTTTTTTTGTCATAGACAACACTAGCTAGTTCATCCCTACTGCATTACATTAAGCACAAGAGCTGACATGCTTCCTATGAGACTCATGAAGCTACAGTACTATGTTTTATTTTATTTTATTTCTGAAAACATAACAGGCCAGCTAAACACACTCGGAGGAGATGCTTAATGATTTTCTTTCATATATGTGAGCGCACAGATGTCTGCTATGTGCTAGAAAGGAAATGCCTTCCTTCCTACCTACCCACCCAGATAAGGGCCAGTTACAATCTCTCAGACTTCCATGAATGGGTGGCTGTGAGATTTGGGATTCAAACTCTTAATCTCTTAACAAGAGGGTAGGCTTTTAGAAATGTTTACTTTCTGCCTAACGAAAATCCACTCATTTTTTAGTGTGAGGTTCACACTATTTAATGATGACCGTTGATGCATTTTGGAAACCCAGCCCGGATAAATAGAAGGCCACACCTGAGTCAACATGGGTGTGTTAGAGAAAGAAAAACAACGAAATATGCAGGATCACAGTGAGCTAAATCATTGCCAGACTGCAACCCTCATAAAACAGAGATTAAGGGAGCTGGTTAGGTTGTGATATTAGGCTAGACTAGGGATAAAGAAACTACTACTGTTGAGCAATGCAATGTCGAGCAATCTGGTCACTAGTTAGACTACGGGTGCTGCTGGAAGTGGTATTAGTGAGGCCAGTAACTGGTGCTCACCCTAATACCCGGGGGTTCTAAAGCCCCAGTACAGTGACGGGAACACTATAATGTAAAAACAGCACCCTTTCATCTTTCCTGACTCTCTGTGGTCATTAAAAATCCCAAGACACTTCACATAAAGATGAAATTCCCCCATTGGCCCTTATCTATCATGGCTCCCTAATAATCTCCTCCCTGAACTGGCTACGTCACTCTCCTCTCCACCAATAGCTGGTGTGTGGTGGGCATTCTGGTGCACTATGGCTGCCGTCACATCATCCAGGTGGATGCTACACACTGGTAGTGGTTGAGGAAACTTCCTCCCACCATAAGGCGCTTTGAGTGCCTAGAAAAGCGCAATATATATATATATATATATATATATATATATATATATATATATATATATAACAATCTGTCCTTTTGTGTAATTTGACCTTCCATTGGATGAAGTGTCCTTAGTCTATTCATTCATTTAAAAAAATTAAAAGTATGATAGAATGAATAATCCACCTCGTTCACATTCACTGCACCCTATTCTGCTTCTGTCTTCTGAATCACTGCTGATCAGTGTGTCACTGATGTGTCAGTGAAAATGTCAGCCCAAACAGAAATCAAATCTCAGGGGTGTTCCTCTCCGTATGATCACGTGGCGTGACTGTTACTGAATCCACAATCCGGGCTAGAAAGAAACTTCTTCATACCATTCATAAATCAATGGTTCCAAAAACATCCATCCATTTTCTGTACCACTTACCCTACACAGCGTCGCAGGCAGAACGGAGCCCATACCAGGGATAGCGGGGCACAAGACGGGGGACACCCTGAACAGGGTTCCAACCCATCACAGGGCACCAACCCACACACACTACGGACAATGTGGAAATGTCAAACAGCCTACAGCGCATATCTTTGAACTGCGGAGAACGTGCAAACTCCACACATACAGGACGGAGGAAAGAATCGAACCCCCAACCCTGGAGGTGTGGCGCAAACGTGCGAACCACTGCACCATCGTACGAAACCCTGGTTCGGAGAAATTTAACGAGAAATAAATGAAATAAAAATGAAAGCTTATATTGATATTTCAGTGTCTTTCTGTTAATCTTTGAAAGACAGGAGGTTATTCGTGCGAAACCAGTGACACCAGCTGCCTCAGTGATAGTCTACAGAAAATGAAGTCAAAATAAAACTGAAATAAAGCTGTAAACTTGATATTAACTTTTGTTGTCGTTGTTGACGTAAGAACAATAATACGTATACAATCTTATTGTCTCGGTTGTCTTATTGTAACCCATGGCACTACAGTGCTTTTCCAGTGTTACTTTGTTTCTAAACCTCCACTAGCTACAGTAGTAAAGTAGTACCGTGGAAAAGCCTTCCAGTATCGCGATATTCTAGGGTTTTTCAGATCTCTCACCCCTCCAGACCCGTCCAGGTCCCTCATGGTGGTCATGTTGTCCCTCTGTATGTCGGCCACGAGTGTGAGCAGAGAACAATCCTTCATTCCTCTAACATCTCTACGTAACGAGCCCTTTTTTAAACCTCGTTTAAAAAGTTACATCATGAACACTTCAACACATATATGTATATCTCGACAAAAAGTTATTTTGAAGCCGTTACCGCGATATTCACTCTGAAGGATGAAGCACTTCCGTAAACAGTCCGGCTTCCTCACAGGTGGCTTCGTCACTCAGACAGGTGGTGCAACCGGACTGGAAATCACTACGCCTACTCCACCTCTCCAACAACACTATTCAATCATAATACAAGCTAAAAGGGCAGCTTTTTTTCCCCTTTCTTTTTAACCACGATTGCTTCTTTCACGCTGAAGAAGGCGAAGGACATGCTGTTGTTTTTATTTGTATTATTATCGCTTTCTGAAAGATAATGATTCACCATTATGTAGTGAAGGGAGATATTAAGGGAGCGTCTAAAAAGTGCACAAAATTGACAGGTGTTTTTTCCCCAAAGAGTTGGTTAAGAAGGCAAAATATATAAAATCACTAAGTAAAGAAAAGGTCATTCATTGATCCTACTGAATATCAACCCCCGCCACCGCCAAAAAGGGCGATATTTTACTTGACATAAATACTATCGTGATACTCCTATTAGGCGTACAATCAACCGTAGCAAAGGATATCGCTAAGGACTATTATTGTCCATCCATCCATCCATCCGTTTTCCATATTGCTTATCCTACACAGGGTCGTGGAGGATCCTGGAGCATATCCCAGGGAACTCGTGGCACAAGGCAGGGGACACCGTGCTATCTTGCCGATTACATTGAGGGCGCAATCACACATTCACACACTAGGGACAATTCGGAAATGCCAATCAACTGGACAGAAACCTGTCAGAAACTGAGGAAACCGTGAAGCACGTGGAGGTGCGAGGCAAATATACTTTTTAAAAATTATTATTATTATTATTATTATTATTATTATTATTATTATGGGAAGCATGGTTATGCAGTGGGTAACACTGCCACCTCACAGGTCCTGGGTTATTTCCTAAACTCAGGTTACTCGGGCAGAGCATGTTCTTCCAGTATTTCCATATGGATTTCCTATTGGTTCTCCAGTTTCCTCCCACTGTCCAAAGACATGCAGATAGGCTACATTAAAGGTATGATCACACTAGTGAGTGACAAAGCAACAGGTGGGCTGGCACATAACATGTAAATCAAACAACCAATTTTCCCATTGATTAGTGCATTATTTACTTTTTTTTAACTAATTAGAAGTGTGTGTGTGTGTATATATATATATATATATATATATATATATATATACACATACACATACATAGACATTTGGTGTGGCCTCATAGCAAGTACATTTAGCTTGTCCTGCTAACGAAGCTAAAACAAAGCCTGGCATGTACATCAAAGAACGAATTTTCCCACTTTTTTCACTTTATTAAAATCTTGGAATTCATTTTAAGTACATTTTACAGACAAATAAATTATACTCAGTACTAAACCATGTGCTGTAGGCTATATTTTGGCCACTACTCTTTCTCATCGGAGCTAAAAACTCTGGACGGATGGTGTACGCCCACAAGCGACAGCAGTCGCGATTGCTTTACGCCCACAAGAAACAAACTACGTTAGGGTAAGTTGTCACTAGGCGTGAATATGTGTGTGTAAATAGTGCCCTGCAATGGATCAGCATCCCACTGGGGGTGAATTTCCCCACTTTCCACGCAGTGTTAGCTCGACTGGCTCCAGACCCTGAATAACACAAATCGGTTACTGAAGAGGACTAAATGAATGTTATACACAAATGCGTAAACTGGCTTGTGATTAAATAAATTCAGTTCTACTACTGTATACCTTTAGAGTTAAAGTTGTCTTATGTCTTATAGGAGGCCGCTGTCTTTCATACTTTTTAATATCCATGATTTTATTAGTTTCTATAAAAGTCTTATATCTATGGAACAATAACACTAAGATGGCTAATAATTGTTATGAAAAATTAAAGCAGTGAACATTTTTGAAGAGCTGAAAGATTTAACAGCCCGTTAAAGATCACTCTCATTTACATAAACGATTCCGGTTATACCGTGGGTCGTTTTGTATCATTTCAAATTTTCGAGTTGTGTAAAATACTGGTTCTCTTTCTTTCCATGAGATTTTCTGAGTTTTGCATGTTTAGGCTTATGAATATGCATGCCAAATGTAAACACACTAATGTGTTGTGGAATGTCTGTACACAGTTTCTATACAGAGAGGATGTTGTGGGAAATTTTAGTCATTCATATGCATTCAAGTACAAAGGTAACTGCACAGACCCTAAAATCAACCTGTCTTCAATGTACAGTAAATTGATGTTTTTTTTTACTGATTTTACTGTTTTGACTGGGTCTGACTGCACCTGCTCAGGGGATAAAAAGAGCTCTCCCAAGCGTCTTTCTACTGCAACAGACTTTCTCAGTTGCAGATACTAGAGACTGGCAGTCAAAGAAGACCTATCACAGCTTTTGGACTGTGATAGCAAAATCAAAGGAGATGTTTCTGGCACAGAATACAAAGGTAGTGGACAATCCAGATTTTGAATCTACAGATGACGAGAATTCCAAGAATGAGTCTGGCATAGTACCCTTGCTAAAAGACAGAAATGATGGGACACAGCAACCATCCTCAACAAGACCATGGAAAGCTAAAGATGATAATGTATTATACCTTTCACCAAAACAAAACTGAGGCAGGCCGTCAACCTCCAAAGTATACTAAATGTATCCTACATGATCTGGTGGACAATAATGATGGCAAGAAGAGGAAAAGATGCCTTTCACAAGATCATACAATTAGCGCCACATTGGCGAACAAGGTGCTGGAAATAGGCCTACATTTGCAAAAAAAAAAGCACTCGTTTACACTGTGAGAGTAATCACAAATAAACAAAGGTGGAATAATATCCACAGTATGTGCCAATGGGCTTAAAACAGGAAAAAAAAAAAAAAAAACGTATACAATAGTGAGCAAAAGTCTTCTTGGCACATGCAAAGAAATGCTGTAGAGCAAAGATGGCTTCAAAAATAATGAAATTAAATGTTTCTACATTTTTAAAACAATACTATAAAGAGAAGTAAACTCTGATAAATGAAACAGTCAATATTTTTTGTGACGACCCTTTGCTTAAAAAAATAGTCTCTGGTACAATTTGTGTAGTTTTATAAGGAAATGAGCTGTAAGTTTTTGAGCATCTTGCAGAACCAGCCACGGTTCTTCTGGAGACTTTGACGGACTCACTTGTTTCTGATTTTTGCTGCAAAACCCAGCAGCCTTCATTTTGTTTTTAGTATGTTTTTTGAAAACTGGTCTCTTATGTAATATGCTGCTTTCGTTACTGACATAGAAACAGTTTTCTGTATCGTTTAATTTTGTGCTGGAAAACTAATGTTTGGAAATCAAAAGTGTTTTTGTACTGACTCAATATTTAAGTCATTAAATAAAAATCCATAACAAAGTTTGTAGTTAAAAAAAAATAAAAAATAGGGTGCCTGGCCTGTCCACGGAATTCCAGACGCTGGCTGTGTTAGTGCTCGTCGCATGACGAAGTCCATCATCATGAGGAAAAAAAATATATATATACACACACACACACACACACACACACACACACACACACACATATATATATATATATATATATATATATATATATATATATATACACACACACACACACACACACACACACACACACACACACACATATATATATATATATATATATATATATATATATATATATATATATATATATATATACACACACATATACATATATACACACATATACATTATATATATATGCCAATCCATCGCAGGGCACAAGCACACACTCACACACCCATTCACACACTGCGGACAATTTGGGCGTGCCGATCAGCCGACAACGCGTATCTTTGGACTGGGGGAAGAAACCGGAGAACCCGACGGAAGCCCATAGAGCACAGGAAAAACATGCAAACTCCATATACACAGGTCAGAATTGGGACTCGAACCCTCAACCCTGGAGGTGCGAGGCAAACATGCTAACCACTACACACCCAGTGAGTAACAAAGGAAATTTGCATATTAATTGTATTACATGTTCTGTTTTGCTGTTTTTAAGTAATTCTTTGCTTTCTTTTGAATGTACTAAACCGTACACGTCAAACCCTCTGACATCAAGTATATCATTAACTTCAAACCTAACAAAACAATTTTATAGCCTACTTGTAAAAGTAACCCCATGACAACAATAACATTTAGACATTAAGGATTTACAGATTTAAAATAATAATTTGTAGATTTTAAACACAGCCACACCACTAACAAAAATCGTTTTTATCAGTAATGTAAGGTTTTTCCTCTTTGAATACATTCATGTAGGGGGGAGGACCTCCTCCTACATCCTCTGTGTGCACTTTGTACACGGTCCCTTACTGACAAACGTCATCTACTTTCTTCTTCTCTCTTTCCACGGGTGAGAAAACGTGAGTCGGTCGGATTAGTTGTGCACGTTTTGTTTACGAGGCACTGAACAGAACATCCCGATGACAAGGACAATGTAAAACTCACTTTCCTGCGGTTATGTATATGCCGAGCAGCTGATAGACAGAGGAAGTGTAAACACACAGCGCCTCAGTAAACACAGACTAGTGCTCTTATACCCAACTCTTACACTGTTACAAGCATGAACGATTACAGAAAATCAATTCCCAAACTTAAAATTCTTATGTACCTACCTTAATTTCCATATAGTCCAACCGAGAATAAAGGGAACATAGCAGCTCTGAAGAGACCAAACTAGTTCCTGGACAGACGGAGGTGCATTGCACACGGCTCAACTTTCACTGCACAGGGTTCATTCTTACTGAAAGGCACTGCACAGTTCACTCTCACTGACACCACTGACTCTGCTGGGGAAAACAACTCAAACCAGACTAAGCTGGTTGGCTGGTCTTAGCTGGTACAGCAGGCTGGTTTTAGAAGTGTTTTGACCACTTTTTTTTTTTTTTTTTTTTTTTTTAAGCTGGTCAGGCTGGTCTTAGGTGGTCAATGTTGGTCAGGCTGAAATTTTCCAAATTAAAACGCTGACTATATTTATTCAGACAACTTGGCAGAAGCCCTTATCCAGAGAAATTTACATTGGTCATATTTATATAATTGAGTAGTTGAGGATTAAAGGCCTTCGTCAAGGGCCTAACAGTGCTGGGATTGATCTTCAGAGCTGTAGTCCAGTGTCTTAACCACTGAGCTACTGTATTTGTGCAGCAACTTTAATCATTTAAAGTGGAAGCTTAGCCAGTCTGGGAAATCAGCTGACCCACCATCTAAAACCATTTGAACACCAACTTTGCCAGGCTGGGAGACCAGCTGAACACCAGCTTGACCAGGCTGGGAGATCAGCTGACCCACACACCATTTAAAACCATCTGAACACCAGCTTGACTAGTCTGGGAGACCTGCTAAAGCCAGCTGAACACTAGTTTAAACTAGAAAAGATCAGCCTAGTCTGGTTTTAGCTGTGGTTTTTTTTTTCAGTAGGGATTGCACAGTTTACTCGTGTTCAGATTCACTGCACTGTTCACGCTCAGAAAAACCGAACAGTTCACTCATACTGGGATCACTGCATCTTTTACACTGCCCATGATACCTGAATGGTTCTGTGCACAGTTTACTCACCAAGAGTAATGAATAATTCTGTGCATAGTTTCCTCACCAAGATATCAAAACAATACGCTGTCACTAGAATTCACTGCATAGTTTACACTATCAGGACACCAGACAGTTCACTTTTACTGTGTATAGTGCTGTTGACAGTCACTGAGACTCACTGCGCTGTTTACTGTCACTGAGACTCACTGCAGTGTTTACTGTCACTGAGACTCACTGCAGTGTTTACTGTCACTGAGACTCACTGCAGTGTTTACTGTCACTGAGACTCGCTGCGCTGTTTACTGTCACTGAGACTCGCTGCAGTGTTTACTGTCACTGAGACTCGCTGCAGTGTTTACTGTCACTGAGACTCGCTGCAGTGTTTACTGTCACTGAGACTCACTGCAGGGTTTACTGTCACTGAGACTCACTGCAGTGTTTACTGTCACTGAGACTCACTGCGCTGTTTACTGTCACTGAGACTCGCTGCAGTGTTTACTGTCACTGAGACTCGCTGCAGTGTTTACTGTCACTGAGACTCGCTGCAGTGTTTACTGTCACTGAGACTCACTGCAGGGTTTACTGTCACTGAGACTCACTGCAGTGTTTACTGTCACTGAGACTCGCTGCAGGGTTTACTGTCACTGAGACTCACTGCAGGGTTTACTGTCACTGAGACTCACTGCGCTGTTTACAGTCACTGAGACTTACTGCGCTGTTTACTGTCACTGAGACTCACTGCAGTGTTTACTGTCACTGAGACTCGCTGCAGGGTTTACTGTCACTGAGACTCACTGCAGGGTTTACTGTCACTGAGACTCGCTGCAGTGTTTACTGTCACTGAGACTCGCTGCAGTGTTTACAGTCACTGAGACTCGCTGCAGTGTTTACTGTCACTGAGACTCGCTGCAGTGTTTACTGTCACTGAGACTCGCTGCAGTGTTTACAGTCACTGAGACTCGCTGCAGTGTTTACAGTCACTGAGACTCGCTGCAGTGTTTACTGTCACTGAGACTCGCTGCAGGGTTTACTGTCACTGAGACTCACTGCAGTGTTTACTGTCACTGAGACTCGCTGCAGTGTTTACTGTCACTGAGACTCGCTGCAGGGTTTACTGTCACTGAGACTCACTGCAGTGTTTACTGTCACTGAGACTCACTGCGCTGTTTACTGTCACTGAGACTCGCTGCAGGGTTTACTGTCACTGAGACTCACTGCGCTGTTTACTGTCACTGAGACTCACTGCGCTGTTTACTGTCACTGAGACTCGCTGCAGTGTTTACTGTCACTGAGACTCACTGCGCTGTTTACTGTCACTGAGACTCGCTGCAGGGTTTACTGTCACTGAGACTCACTGCGCTGTTTACTGTCACTGAGACTCACTGCGCTGTTTACTGTCACTGAGACTCACTGCAGTGTTTACTGTCACTGAGACTCACTGCAGTGTTTACTGTCACTGAGACTCGCTGCGCTGTTTACTGTCACTGAGACTCGCTGCAGTGTTTACTGTCACTGAGACTCGCTGCAGTGTTTACTGTCACTGAGACTCGCTGCAGTGTTTACTGTCACTGAGACTCACTGCAGGGTTTACTGTCACTGAGACTCACTGCAGTGTTTACTGTCACTGAGACTCACTGCGCTGTTTACTGTCACTGAGACTCGCTGCAGTGTTTACTGTCACTGAGACTCGCTGCAGTGTTTACTGTCACTGAGACTCGCTGCAGTGTTTACTGTCACTGAGACTCACTGCAGGGTTTACTGTCACTGAGACTCACTGCAGTGTTTACTGTCACTGAGACTCGCTGCAGGGTTTACTGTCACTGAGACTCACTGCAGGGTTTACTGTCACTGAGACTCACTGCGCTGTTTACAGTCACTGAGACTCACTGCGCTGTTTACTGTCACTGAGACTCACTGCAGTGTTTACTGTCACTGAGACTCGCTGCAGGGTTTACTGTCACTGAGACTCACTGCAGGGTTTACTGTCACTGAGACTCGCTGCAGTGTTTACTGTCACTGAGACTCACTGCAGGGTTTACTGTCACTGAGACTCACTGCGCTGTTTACAGTCACTGAGACTCGCTGCAGTGTTTACTGTCACTGAGACTCGCTGCAGGGTTTACTGTCACTGAGACTCACTATTTTCTCATAAATACAAACATGTACATACATGCTACTCACATATTATTGTAGCCCTATTTGTGTGTGAATACAGTGTAATTGGACTTTAGCCATTAATACGTTTATAAGAAACTGTAAAAATAAATAAATAAATAAATAAATAACCCACAAATGTCAAGGCATGTCAGAACGTCTCCAGGGCCCAAAAACACCCTCAGGCCCTGAAAACACCCTTTAAATGGAACACAGTCTCAATATGGCATATACTGTATGAATCATATTCAATATTGCCTGCTGGTTCCTCTCTATCCACAGCTGACACTCAACCACACCCCCTCTGCCCCATTCACTTTTACACATTTCACTTTTTTATTCCATCTTAACAGTTCACTGTTACCGAGACTTACTACACAGTCAGTGAATTTAAAAAAAAATTATTTCCCACATTCAGCAATTAAACAACTCATTTCTGCCAGTACAGAATACAGTTAAATCTTAGATTCAATTAGCACATCATCTACTGTTTGCGACCTACAGTGTTTATGTAACACCAGCTACACACAGATACAAATGTACAAGCATTAAAGCAATTAAAGCTGTCTTAATTAATTCAACTATGACTAAACATTGTATTAATTAATTCAACACTACGAATGGACTCAGCACTGTTCATGTAGCACTGCACAATGTCAATGTAAAAATATCCTGTCGCCTGTAAATTATTTAACCTGAATTGCAATGTCAAAGGTAATACCACTCATAGTTATCACACACACACACACACACACACACACACACACACACACACACACACACACACACACACACACTTGTTGATTTACACAAGTTTCAGGACTTTGCGCCTGTCCTTATGTCTAATAATGGAATAAGATTTCCCTCTAGTGGTATACTAATGAATCAGCTCATATCCAGCCACGTCAGATAAGTAGTCCACCTACCCTTAAATCTGACATGAAAGTAAAATATGTAGTACAGTCATGCATTTCCACTGCCTACTCTAAATGATGGTGGTGATGATAATGGTGTTAGTTTGCTGGGAAAAGGTGGTAATTACAAGTAGTTCGGCAATGGGAGTGCGCTAAACAAAAATTAATAATTTAATAGTGCAATATGTAGAGGCTCATAGGCTCACATGGGGAAAAGGACTCGTCAGATATATAATGGTGTACCCATGTGTGTACCCACACATACGTACATACATACATGCATATATACATATATACAGTGCCCTCCACTAATATTGGCACCCTTGGTAAATATGAGCAAAGAAGGCTGTGAAAAAGTGTCTTTATTGTTTAACCTTTTGATCTTTTGTTAAAAAAAAATGATATAAAGATACTCTGCTCTCATGGATATGAAATAATTGCAAACACAACACAGGATTATCCAAAAAAAAAAAACAACAACAACAACAACATTTGTCAAATACATATGTGCAACAATTATTGGCACCCTTTTAGTCAATACTTTGTGCTACCTCTTTGCCAAGATGACAGCTCTGAGTCTTCTGCTATAATGACTGATGAGGATGGAGAATACATGGTAAGGGATCTGAGACCATTCCTCCATACAGTATCTCTCCAAATCCTTAAATTCGGGGGAAGAGACCCACCTGATTGTCATTCCATTGATTGAAAACACCTGACTGTAATTTCACCTTCAAATGAACTGTTTAACCACTGAGCAACCATTGTTTCAGATATGTAATATTGGATCATTTTCCTCAATTAATAAATGACCAAGGATAATATATTTGTCTCATTTGTTTAATTGAGTTTGTCTACTTTTAGGACTTGTGTGAAAATCTGATGATGTTTTAGGTCATATTTATGCAAGTATATAGAAAATTCAAAGGGTTCAAAAACTTTCAAGCACCACTGTAGGCTACTCTGACAGATACTTTGAGCGCTTACCCATCTGACACACTTTTAAGCCATTACTGGATTTCAGTTTCATACATCTCAAAAGCGCAAAGTTCCTCAGACATCTCAGAGTTAAATAATTTATTTGAATTGCCTCTCCCTTATCCACAAGCTGAGGAAATTCATTTAAATTTTTCAAAGCAAACATTAAACTTTAAAATGCACGTCTGCAGAATATGGGCTTTTTTTGGGATGCCTCTTTAGGAAATTATTTACAACTGATTACGATTTACGATTCTTTAAATAGTTGTAGGTTAATGGAGTCTACAAACTTCGTACAGAACATTTGATTACTGGAAGCTGCAATCCTGCCTCCATTTGAGTGCTTTCTCCTCTGCTGCTATAATGTGTTTGGATTATAGCCAATTCTAGACACCATATTTCTGTGGAGGCTTGACACTGAGTGAGGTTTTATTGGACCAGGGAGGGGCCTAAGCTCTCATTATGGCTCTGAAACAAATAAGAAATGTGTGTGAAAGAGATAGAGAGAGAGAGAGAGAGAGAGAGAGAGAGAGAGAGAGAGAGAGAGGGAGGCAGTCCAGCAGATGGAGCAGTTCTTTATAAAAGCTGATGGCAAAAGCTGAACACTGGGGTTGAGGCGGGAATACACCCTGGACGCTAATTCTTGGTGGGGAATCATGCACATATACACATTGACACATTCACACACCTAGTGGCAATTTAGAATTGTCGGTCCAACTACTGGTATATTTTGGGGATTGAGAGGGAACCAGAGGACAGAGGAAACCCACGCACCAAAGAACATGCACTGGGAAACTCCACAAAGACAGTAACCGAACAGGCTGCACAGATACTAGTCCAGGCTCTTGTCATATCAAAACTGGACTACTGCAACTCACTACTCTCGGGCCTCCCAGCAGCTCCATCAAACCCTTTCATATGATTCAGACTCCAGAATCACGTCTCATCTTCAAGCAACCCAAAAAACCCATGCCACACCCCTCTTCATCTCCCTCCACTGGCTTCCTGTAGCCGCCCGTATCAAATTTAAGGCCTTGATGCTCACGTACAAGACCTTGTCTGAAACAGCACCCTCCTACCTCAACTCTCTCCTGAAGGCTTACGTTCCCTCGCGCAATCTGCGATCGGTTAACGACCGACATCGTGGCTCAAGGTCCCTCTCCAGAACCTTCACACTAACTGTACCTAAGTGGTGGAACAAACTTCCAACCTCGATCCGGACCACAGAATCTGTCACTATTTTCAAAAAACAGATAAAGACCCACCTCTTCCATGAACACCTAACTAACCCCTAAAATGCCAAACCCACATAATTGTTTTTTTTAAAAACAAACAAAAAAACCCTTACTCTGGCACTTACATCTCTACTCTGCACACTTTGCTTCTTCTGGAACTCACTTAATGGATCTTGTATGGTAGCACTACTTGTATTGTTCTCCACTTGATATATATATATAGATAGAATATATATATATAGATATAGGTAGAACTGGGGACCCATTGCTCCCCAACTATGTTCCTTTATTTAACAGTGACCACGCTGATCACGTGAAAAAACCAATCCAAAATCTGTTCTGTGAAAATGCTCTTTTGTGGTTTTCCATTACAGTCTATCAATTATTCAAGGACTGATTATACATGCCTGTCATTATTTCCTGTCATTATTCCTTGGCTGTTTTTCTAAAGTATCTGCATCCATTTTCCTGGATGGCTCCAGCCTTCTACAGAATGACTGTATCCAATAATGCTCAAGCATATTAAATCTGTCAGCGCAGGATTTTACAGCACTTATCCTGCTTATGTAAAGATTAACAACAAATCTAATTGTAGTTTATGTACGGCGAGGCTGCGTAATTATCCTGCAGTGTCAAAGGGACCGCATCTGTCTTGGAGGGACCTTTTCCAAAGCTTCCATTTGAGTAGGATCCTATGTGTATCCCTGGTGAAGCTAATTTATCTTTATTTATTAAAAACCAATTAGAGCGAGAGCAATAGTCCCATGAATATCATCTCTCCATTTAAAGATGTTTTTTTTTTTCCCCCTTGATCCTCACGGTTCAACAAGACGCCAAAGAACAAGACCAAGCAAAATATCAGCATTTTAAATTCCCAGTCTGTTTGGCCAAGGATTTTTAAAAATATACATAAATACAGTACTGCAGCTCTTGGGGGGGATACCACAGCTGCCATTGGACAAAAGGATGTCATATCCTATCAACTCAGCGTTCCTTGTCCAAAAGCTATGAATTTAATTTGGAATCCAAATGTTAGCAGGCTTCACAGAAGGTGGTCTCCTGCCAAACGACTTTAACGTCCATTTGCAGAGCACCTGCTTTCTAATTCAACCTGGACACAGGTCGTTCTCTGCAGGCCAGCATTGTCACACGTATTTAGCACATGCTATTATTGTTTGCACATGCAACTTTGATATTTTAATTAATTATTAACAATGACAAGCACTTTGATCAATTACTGGCTCACTTGCTGATTTAATACTGGCAAATTGCTTTCCTTGCATTTTTATTAAACCTGCCACAACATGCTCAAGGGTTGCGGTTCCATGTTGTTTTGTGTTTCTACACTGCAACCTTTCAAAAACCCTCTTATTATAAGAATATCAATTTAGATTAGATATGCAACAGGATGTATACGTTGCCAAAATGGATGTCCATGAAGGAGCTTGTGTATTTCAACCTGATGGGAATCCTGCATGGTGTCTCTTCTTCTGGTTGTCATGGTCATGGTTGAGGGACTGTGATGAACTCTGGGCTGCTGTGCTGAGCCCATAGCTGCCTCTCTGGTACTGACAGGCCATCATCACACATAACCCTCAACTGCCTCCATTATATTACACAAACACGATCTGATATTTGCGGGCTGTACGTGTGAGTGGACCGCCTAGCCACGTTTAGCTTCACACACCAAGATGAAAAAGGTGAGAGTTATGAGTTGTGAAAATACATTTCATTTGTTCCTGATGTCCATTAATGTTATCATTCAGACAGGAAAATAACAAATGACAGGGTTCTGAAGTGTTTTATTCCTCTTAGAACACATCAATTTGGCAGTGGGACAACACGGCACGTTTTATCCGTTCTTAGTTATGTGTAACATTGTGGAGGTTATTTCTTGTTATCACTTACTTCGACAGTGGTACCTCCACTAGACTCTGGTTTTTCTCTTGAAGTTAATAAAAAAAAAATTTTTTTTAGCTTGTTCTTTTACAAAGAAACTGCAAAGTGCAACATCCTAAAGAATATCCTATGTCAGCAAGAACAAATTAACCCCTGACTGTTACAAAGCGAAAGATAAATCTTAATCGGAGCAACAATTCCACAAATGATTTTAATTCGCTTATGTGGCATTTCCACTATACAAGTCCCTGTATAATTTGTATAAAAGTTGTTTAATAAAGAAACAATAAAGTACTACTAGAAGCACGAGCGCATTAATATAGACAGCAAGAACTACTTTCAGAGCTGCTGTTATAAAAAAAAATAATAATAATCAGCACCTTTTGACTGATCAGAATCAAGACGTCAACAACAATGTGTTATATGTACACTTGTTATATGTATACTTTAGTATATTAACCATTATGCTCACACAAATCCACACAATTTTTTTTTTTTTTTTGGGGGGGGGGGGGGGGGGGGGGTCGTTATGTCTTTCAAATATGCACCTGGGAATGAGGGATGGCTCTGAACTTTACAGATAAAGTTTATCTTTATCACAAAAGATCTTTAGCAATATGCATCTCAATGGATTCTTCCACCTGCGCTAGTGCATTAACAATGCATCACAGGAGGACGTGCACCAGATACATGATGCAAGTTCGAGATCAAAAGACGATAGATCTGAATTTCAGTGTTCATTTCCTGATATTGGTTTGAGGCTTGGGTTTTGCCCTGCATTCGTTGTTAAAAAGCATAAACCAACATGACGACCAGAGAGCTGTCTACGGGGGATAAGCAAGTCATTTTGAAGCTGAGAAAAGACATAGAATCATCCTGAAAAAGAAAGAAACCACCCGTGTGGTTTGTCAAGGAAAATAACAGCAGTTGATAACAGAATCATTGTGAGAACTGTGAAGAAAAACCCAAGAATGACAGTCAGTGACATCACTAACAACCTCCAGAGGTCATGGGTGAAGGTATCACAATCCACTCTTCAAAGTAGACTTCGAGAGCAGAAATACAGAGGCCATAACACAAAATGCAAACCACATCATCAGCAGTAAGAATCAGAACCAGATTGGAATTCGCAAAGAAATACAGAGATGAGCCACAAAAGTTCTGGAACCAAGTTGAACCTCTATTGACGTGATGGAAAGGCCAAAGTGTGGAGAAAGAAAGGATCTGCTCATGATCAAATACATACAAGATCATCTGTGAAACATGGTGGAGGGAGTGTCATGACTCAGGCTTGCGTGGCTGCTTCTGGAACATTCTCACTAATCTTTATTGATGATGTAACTCATGATGGTAGCAGCAGAATGAATTCAGAAGTCTACAGAAACATTCTGTTTGCCAATTTACTGAAAAATGCATACAGTCTTGAGGAACTTCATCATGCAGCAAGACAATGACCCGAAACACACTGCCAACTCAACAAAGGACTTGATCAGGGGGGGAAAGTGGAAGGTTTTACACTGGACAAGTCAATCACCAGACCTTAACCCAATTGAGCAGCAGAGACTGAAGGAGAAGCCCTCTAAAAACAAACAACAAATAAAAGAAGCCGCAATACAACCAAATATTAAGTGTTTATTTACTTTAATCTACTTTAAGACTCTGTTCCAATTCTTTTGCTCACCTAAAGATGTAAATAGATGTAAATATCAGGATATGAAAGCTGAAATTATGATTTATCATCACATATCCATGTTTAATGTCAAACCTTTAGTGTACAGGAAAAATAAAAGAATTGGCCTTGCCGTCCCAATACGTTTGAGGGGGACAGTAAGTTAGATGCAGGGTTAACATTTGTGCCTTTTCAAAAATGTACAAATGCTGACTTGTCCTGTCCTTAGGGTTCTAACCTTCGTGACTTAGTAATACCAAGAAAAGGGATCACGTCACCCTTGTTTTATTCTCTCTCCACTGGCTCTCTGTCCATTACAGGATCCAGTTTAAGATTCTTTGATTTGTCTTTAAAGCCCTCCCTACATCACCGATAAAGTGTTTTGCCTTGACGTCTCTGAGATCTTCATGCTTTAGGCTGTTTGGTGGTCCAGTCTAAAACTTGCTACCTTGAGGCTGTAGAACAGCTTAGCATTAGGTTTGCTCCTACTGCTACAATTTGCAAATCGTACCTCAAAACGCTGTCTGTTGTGCATAGTTGTTTTTAATGCTCGCTTCAGTTGTATTTGGTTTAAAATGTGTTTTTGAAATAAACTTTATTTTTCATATAAATTCGTGTCATGTCATAAATACACACAAGAGAAACCATGTTGCACTGAGGAGCTAGTCGCTACAGTAGCGCCAGGGTTTTGCATTCTCTCCCCTTGTACACATGTGTTTCCGCTGTGTTCTCTGGTTTCCTCCCAATGCACTTAAACGTGCCGGTAGTGGATTGGCTATATTAAATTTCCCCTAGGAGTGTGTGTGTGTGTGTGTGTGTGTGTGTGTGTGTGTGTGTATGGTGCCCTGTAATGACCTAGCAGGGGTGAAGTGTCCCACCTTGGGCCCAGTGGTATCACGATCCACTCAGAGATGAATGAATGTAGAATTGTACTGCTTGGACCAATATACTTGTGTAGCTGTTCACTCTATAGCAGCCTGTTGGAAGCTTGGAAGATTAAATTAAATACCATTTGCATTCAATTGTAATCTAATTTACTTGCATAATTGCAGCATGTTGTTCTATGTTAGTGACTGAGATCTGATAAATCTGCTTAGTCATTGCTCCTAATGCCTCCTATGACCACTGAGGCTTTAAGATGAGCTCTGCCATCACTCTTTATTACTTTCCTTCATTCGATTTTTAGGCACTTTAAAGTCTGAAGAAATGCTGAATCAAAACTTTAATCAAACTTGTTCCCCCTCCTCTCCGTATTTGAAAATTGACTCCCAGTAACCTATCTGTTTTTTTATTCAGAGATCTCACCGTCATCCAAGATTGAACTTTGGCTGGAAAAATTACCCAACAGCTCATTTTTATGGGCACTGATTAAAACCTGGTCTTGAGCTGAGCAGGATTTACACTGTACTTTAGCCTGAAGCTAAATAATACCTTTATAGTTAAAACCTTAATCTGCATCTGGAAGCCTGGTCCATGAGGTGCGGTGACAAAATAGTAGACATCAAATATTCTGGCCTTATTGGGACTTGCATTCAATTCCCCTTTAACGAACACACACACACACACACACACACACACGCACACACACACACACGCACACACACACACGCACACACACACACACAGCTGTCTGAATAGGAGCATATGCAGAGAAACCTAAATATAGGACACACAGACACAAACACACCTACAGGCCAGCTGCCTCCTTGCTTCAGGAGCGCCTCTATTTTTGTTGCTTTTAAGGAAAAGAAAGAGGGAGGGAGGTCAAGAAAGAGACAAAACCAAAGCAGTAATCTCCCTCCTCTTATCTGTGCCCTGGGTTAGGGCTGATTAGCTTGCACAATTAGAAAACCACCCACAATGACGTCAACTCTGAACAGATTTCTGAAATGATTAATCTGCTCCAATTCCCTCTTGTATTCCATTGATTTCCATGGAGCGTTCTTGCTTCCCTCAGGGAAACACCTTCACTGCTGAATAGGAATGCAGCCCAGAAAATAAGGCCATATATAATGTCTGTCAACAGCAAACAGGCTGTGTACTAAATGAGCTTGTTTATTGCACAGGGCAAAAACTCAGATCTGCGTGTATTATTTTCTGGCTACTATACAAGGGTAGAACATTGGACTCTAAATGCACATAAAGGTGCATTAAAATGCTACGGTAGTGAAGATGAAATATCTAACACAATATGTACTTGTATATATCTTGCGTTTATGGCTTGTATGAAATGAATAGATGAATAGTTTATTATTTCCCCTGATACCATGCTCAGTTTTGAACATAAAACCAGTAACATGATTACGTCTCTCGCTATGTCCGTGAATGTGCTTAATCTGGTGTTGGACGTATCTCCTGTGGCCCACACCGACCCAATCGCAGCTTTGATGTGTGCATGTTTGCGTGTATCTAATTGCAATTCCATACAAAGTCGTCTCAGAGGCGCCTCACTCCGTCTCAGAGTAGGAACGAGGGACGCCGCGCTTTTTCTCCCAGTTTCATCCTGATTGCTTGCTTTTCATTTTAATAAACAGCTCACTCCATGTGTAATCTACAGGGGAAAAAAGAAAGCAAGAAAGTCAGTGCAATAAACTTACCATCCACACCATCCAGGGTAGCCCCTAGAGATCCTTGGATTCCTTTATCTTTAATAAGTGTTTCACCCTGGTCAGGGTTGCAGTGGATCCGGAGCCCAGGAACACTGAGTGCGAGGTGGGAATACATCCTGGAATGAACGCCAGTCCATCATAGGGCACCATACACACACACACACATACACATACACACACACACACACACATTCACAATTCGGGGTAAGTTAGCATAGCATATCCACATTCCTGCATGTTTTTAGGAGGTGAGAAAATTTTTATAATCTTTTATCAATATGACACTTATTTAGCAAAGAGATTTCTTCATCTTGAAATATATGCTGATTTTTGAGTCACGATGCATACATTAGTGAAGAAATGAACAATATAATATAATATAATATAATATAATATAATATAATATAATATAATATAATATAATATAATATAATATAATATAATATAATATAATATAATATAATATAATATAATATAATATAATATAATATAATATAATATAATATAATATAATATAGGGGGCGCACGGTGGCTTGGTGGTTAGCACGCTCATCCTCACACCTCCAGGGTCGGGGGTTCGATTCCCGCCGCTGCTCTGTGTGTGCGGAGTTTGCATGTTCTCCCCGTGCTGTGGGGGTTTCCTCCGGGTACTCCGGTTTCCTCCCCTAGTCCAAAGACATGCGCGGTACACTGATTGGCCTGTCCAAAATGTCCATAGTGTATGAATGGGTGTGTGAATGTGTATGTGATTGGCACCCAGTCCAGGGTGTACCCCGTCTTGTGCCCAGTGCTCCCTGAGATAGGCTCCAGATTCCCCATGACCATGTAGGATAAGAAAATGGATGAATGGATGGATGGATAATATAATAGAGAAATTAAATAATAATATTCGCCAAACCAGTGAGCACAAAGATCTTTAAAAAGACATCTTTGCCAGGTGGTGCTATAGAAAAGTATTTGTCCGGTCTAGACTTCACTAAAACTAAGGTGGACCAGGACTGACCAAAGAAAGACCCTTAACAACATCTTTTTATGGGCCAGTTTAGGTCAGACCCAGTAATGGACATCCATGGTCACAAATCACTGGGAAGGAAGTCATGTCATGTTTTTACGGAGTAAAAATGTTGAGCCTGTTTGAGGTAAACTGCCATGATTTCCATCTCACGTGGACTTTAAAAGACCCTTAAGCGTTTTGCCCCAGCTAAAACCTGGAAACGTTTGGCTTCTATTTGACAGTGATGTGCCATCAGTATTCCCACTATATCTCATCATAATCTCACAGAAAAATTAAACGTGGCACCTCTAAATATACAAACGTGGCTATGCCTAGCACAAGAGTCTCACTCTTCTTACTCTCTCTCACCTTCTCTCTCAGTCTCTCTATTTTTGTCTTCATCGCAGGACTGAGCGATAAATCTGGGCACTTAGAAGTAGCACTAAACTGCCTCAGACAGTCCTTTACTGCTCACTGCGATACATCCATATCTGTTAAGTGACCATGCTGACAGTGAGGTGCGACAGTGCAGTGACACTTCTCAATCTCTGAGAGCTCTTGGTCAGAGGCCAGAGCTGTTTATAGACACCCAGAGCACACAGCAGGCTCAAAATGTCCCTTGTGCCCTGCAGGCTTTGTGCTCTTGCGGTCAGGGTTACACGCTGGCCCTTTAACACCAGAAAATACATCACAACTTCTCATTTATCATCCATGACAATCTGGCCTCTCAGGAAAAGGTCAGAAAACCGGCCTGGTCATGTGCCATTTCGACTCTGTCAATGTT